>NC_138315.1:23362500-23445000 GCF_965601325.2 Salmo salar
AACTTCCCCTATGGGCACAACTCCACCGTTGCTGGACCAGACAGGACTGGTAAAAAGTTCACACTGACGAGTCGCTGTTTTGTCTCACCAGGGGTGATGGTCGGAGTCGCGTTTATCGTCGAAGGAATGAGCTTTACGCCGAGGCCTGTACTCTGGAGCGGGATCGATTTGGAGGTGGAGGGTCCGTCATAGTCTGGAGCGGTGTGTCACAGCATCATTGGACTGAGCTTGTTGTCATTGCAGGCAATCTCAACGCTGTGCGTTACAGGGAAGACATCATCCTCCCTCATGTGGTACCATTCGTGCATGCTTATCCTGACATGACCCTCCAGCATGACAATGCCACCAGCCATACTGCTCGTTCTGTGAGTGATTTCCTGCAAGACAGGAATGTCAGTGTTCTGCCATGGCCAGCGAAGAGCCCGGATCTCAATCTCATTGACCACGTCTGGGACGGAGGGTGAGGGCTAGGGCCATTCCCCCCAGAAATGTCCGGGAACTTGCAGGTGCCTTGGTGGAAGAGTGGGGTAACATCTCACAGCAAAAACTGGCAAATCTGGTGCAGTCCATGAGGAGATGCACTGCACTAAATGCAGCTGATGGCCACACCAGATATTGACTGTTACCTTTGACCCCCCCTTTGTTTAGGGACACATTACTCAATTTCTGTTAGTCACGTCGGTGGAACTTGTTCAGTTTGTGTGTCAGTTGTTGAATCTTATGTGCATACAAATATTTACACGTTAAGTTTGCTGAAAATAAACAGTTGACAGTGAGAGAACGTTTATTTTTGTCCACTTTGGACACCCATGCTCTGGCTGAGTTTGTAAGTAACTAAACAAAAGAGCTCAGCGGCAATCGGCATGAAGGATCTGACAGGACATATGTTGAACATACTGGAACAAAAGGTTGGACACAAAATCCCAAGCTCTCACCATCTTTGGCTCTGATTTTATGCTACGTGGTATTCTTCACTCCGTTTATTGGCTCAGTTTCAAATAATCTATAAGTAAACTATTACTTCGCTATTGTGTTAGTGAAAATTAAATATTTTGACAAGAATATAAATCATTGAGAATGAGAAAGGCCATCGAGAACATGTCTTGGAAATGTTTGAGTTTTTATTTTTTGCAAGGTCCTCATTCAAAGGTGCAAAACTGTACATATGGCTGGGCACAGAAAATCAACAACTTGCAACAATGACTTCTTGGCATAGGTGTGACAGTTTACACACAATACGAAGTGCTTTGGGATAAGACAAAGGTTGTCTTTATGATAAGTTTATGTAAAGTCTTCAACCATTTGCTAGAACTGAGGAGGCCATGTACTGAAGAAACAAAAGTGAAAGTAGACAAAGAAAATGATCAACAGAAAGATAACGGAACATCTAAAACAGCAGTAAAGCATTATTCCAACATTCTGTGATGATGCAGTTAGTTTTGCATGTTGCAGAAATGTAATGGTAACATTGAATGGAGATATTGTTCTTTGTCAGTCAGCAGTCCATTCCAGACTGACCTAATTTGGAAGTAGCCCATTTAGAATACCAAACAATGTATTAGTCAGTTCATTAACCCCCATATGGACCACGTTTTATTTAATACTTCCTGCCATGAGTCGGCATAGGAAATGTAAACGGGACCATTTTAATCTATACATTTCATTTTTCATACAAGACAAATGTAAACAGTTTTAAATGTGGCGACTCTAGAGCTCAAAACCATTCAACTGCAATGCAAACAAGCTAGTTCCCTTTAAATTGTGTTTTTGCTATCCCTGAGAACCTTATTCAATAATGAAAGGAACCAAACTCCTGAATAATAAAACAAGTTCAGCTACAGATAGGCCTTTAAATATTTATAGTGGCTTAAGCAGGGAAGTTGAAAACACACAGCATTAAAGTTGCCACAAAGATAATGGTAATGGCGCCGGTATATATGATACTGCCAAGCTCGGGGAGTGTGTGTGTGCACCAAATGCTTTATTTAATACTTCCTGACCATTTTTGGCACAGGAAATGTAAACTTGACCATTTTAAATCTATAAAAATGTTGTTATTTTTCATACAAGACAAATGTAAACAGTAATTTTAATTTGGCAACGCTAGAGCTCAAAATCATTCAACTGCAATACAAACAAGCTAGTTCCCTTTAATTGTGTTTTCACTATCCCTGAGAACCTTATTCAATAATGAAAGGAACCAAACTCCTGAATAATAAAACAAGTTCAGCTACAGATAGACCTTTAAATATTTATAGTGGCTTAAGCAGGGGAGTTGAAAACACACAGCATTAAAGTTGCCACGAAGGTAATGGTTCCGGTATTGATGATACTGCCAAGTGTTAAGGGGGTCCGTCGACTTCCTCACATCTCTGCGCTATTGTGAAATCTGAAGTCATCCAGTTGGATGTGCTGGGACATAAGGGATAACATTTCCCAGACCAGGGCACAGAGACAGTCACACACAGAGGCAATCTGCTCTTGGATCATGGAACTGAGATCCTGGATCATCTAGAGCAGGGTTATTAAAATGTTATCCTACGAGGTCCGGCTTCTGCTGGTTCTCTGTTCTACCTGATAATTAATTGCCCCCACCTGGTGTCCCAGGTCTAAAGCAGTCCCAAGAATGGAAGAAAAAAAAAAGCAGTGGAACTGGCTGAGGTCCAGATTTGAATTTGAGGGTTCTAGAGTAATCATAATCCCATATGCCTACTGATATTGAGTTGAATGGTTCTGACTGCTACCCAGACAAAAGGTGGAAGGGATGGACTGGGACAGTGTCTTGTTCCTGTAAACATTTTAAGAATGGAGGAAAAAGTTCTGTTCAATAGGAGACGTCACATTAACCATATTGGGCCCCATATCTTTTCCAAAGCCTTTGTTTTTAATGGAATACACTAGAGGAATGCAGGACTATTGTAAAGAGGTGACACTAGGCATATCACTACAACAGGAGGCTTCTGGAAATCATTGATGTCTGGAAATGAATGTACAGTAACATTCTAATTTATTTTGGGAATTTTATGTTCCTGTCTGATTTGATTTATTTCTCCCATGGTTGACTTGGAAACACGTGGAGGAATGGAAGCACCAGGCCTCAATCCACCACAAGAGCTTTGCTATGTTTTAGCGCCTAGAATCATTCACCACTATCTGATTCAGATGAGTGATTAACTTCCGTACAGATATTTAAGGCCACAGTTCAGCTAATAGAGCATTGTCCTCCTGAAACAAACCAAGACCTAACATGAGACAGGTCTGTACAAAAATATTGAAACTGTAATATTGGAACAAACAGTTGTATGCTTACATTAAGATCGTAATCCTCTTCAGGGCAACGAACAGGGGTGGATAGGACTGCAGTGTAGTGATTCTTGTAGCTGGCTATAGGTGGAACATGCAACCACAGCTCAGCTAGCCCACCAAATCACACAGATTCTCAGGAGTGGGAAGGGAGGGTCTGGTATTGCATAGATACAGTAAGGCAGTGTTTCCCAAACTCGGTCCTTGGGACCCCAAGGTGTGCAGTTTAGTTTTTGCTTAAAACTACACAGCTGATTCAAATGATCAAAGCTTGATTGATTATTTGAATCAGCTGTGTAGTGCTAGCGCAAAAACAAAACGTGCACACCTTGGAGTCCCGAGTTTGGGATACCCTGCAGTAAGGTGTAGCTTTCCACAAATGCAGTCACAGTATTTGGCCCAAATTTCCCTGTTTTCTTGTTCTTCTGTTTGTTTTTTTATCATTCCATCAAAATATTAATAAAAATAAAGTGGCCACTGGCATTACAAACATGATCGATAAAAAAAAAATCTGTGGTCTGAGAGAGGCTATATGGACATGCCTGGTGCCCAAAATGTATGACGTATGTGGTGCAACGAGAGTTGTGTGGACGAATGATTCAGTTCAGTCAGTCGTACTAGTGAGCCCTCCCCAGCTAACTAGTTTATGCTTGCGTCTAGAAACTTCAACGAGAATTTGAAACTTGTCTCCCGAATTTGAGACTTGGGAGAGTTCAGAATCACTGTTTTTATCAAAGTAATTGTTTTTAAAATCGGAGTAACAACGTAGACATTAATGCCGTAATTGTACATTTTCTGTGAACATCACTACAATAAATGTGCTTTAGTGTCACCGATATCAGAACAAGATGACAGCCATCTAGCTACTTCCCTCTCCTTACTGTAGGACAGAGGTGCTCAGCAAGCGGGAGCGAAGTACACACTGGGTGTGGTCGTGTTGCCGGCTTGCAGCGCAAACTCTCCCCATTGAGTAGTAGACTATATCATGGTGACATCCAGATGGTAACTACCAATCAGGGGTTGGAACCTGTTTAGGCAACAGAACCAAAAATCTGAAAAGGACAACAAAAATGGAGGAACAGAACCAAGAACGAAGTGATCTGTACTGTTCCGTAACAGAACCGTTAATTTTAAAAGCATGGGAACCGGTTAATAGTGGCATTTTATGCTCCAGGCATTTTTTTCCCAGTCCCACAAAAAACTGAACAAAGCGCCTATGCAAAGCCCTCACCGTCACTCAGAAATGATTCCAGTGTCTGCCTGCTGAAAATCTTTGCCAGTGTTTGTAGGCTACCTGCCCCTCCCTCCAAAGAATGCATAGTTTACTGTAGCCTACTGACGTTACAGGCATGATTCAGAAATTAGGGAGAGATTTTTTAAATTAGAGAACAATGGATTAACTTTTTCAATGCAACTTAAGAATACTCTAGTTCACGTTTCACATTGCATTAATTAACTACAAAAAGACGTGCTTTAATTATAATTCTGGTGCCGCTCTCCACACACAAGCTTGTTAGCTAGGTAGCTTGTTAGCTAGCTCTGGTCTAGCTCTCAAACTCTAGACGGCATTATGTGTAATGTAATGAAACTGAGAGTCATGATAGGGCTAGATCTGGGCCAACGTTAGTTAAGCCAACTCTCTGAAGTTCAAAGACTTTCAGAGATCCTTCATAGAAGCCGCTCCTCCGTAGGTATGATGCTGTGGCTTAATTCAGATAATGCATGTCATAACAATAAGATGCCTAGCGATTCATGCCCAGTGCTCTCCTCACCTGCAAAAATTCACTCGCATGTCACACCCTACACTTGTCTGTCCAAAGCAGGTACATAGCTTGCCTGCGCCATTCTGCTTTATCCATTGGTGAAGTAACTTAATGTTGAGCTAAATGTAAAATATATTTATTAAAAGAGACCTCTACTTTTTCGGGGTTTGAACCGGTTCAGAACTTTCTTTTGCTGGTTGGAACAGTGGAATGGAATGAAATAATAGCTCTGTTCAGAAATAAATTATTTTGGTTCCAATCTCTGCTACCAATATTACAAGTTATTTGTCGTGTAGGCTGCTATCCTACTCAAGTGGGATGGAACAAATTGGCTACATTAGCTGATACAGCATATGATACAGCATATGATACAGCTGCCGGTGAAGCAACTGCTGCTCAGTGGGAAGCACCTCGACACAACATTGTTGCACCGGTCATTCACACAGGCTTGTCATTACGTTAGCTAATAGGCATGTCATGGTAACATCCAGATGGTGACCAATACTACAAGTTACTTCTCCCTCACCCATCGAATTAAAGATCACTTCCTGTTCAATTTTAACTAGCGCCATGCTGCTGTTGCCAGCATGAACTAGCTAGCTGGGAAGGGCTCATCAGGACGACTGACTGAACAGAATCCATTCGTCTTCGACTCTCAGCTGCACAACATGTCATCAATTTGTGTACCCGGCGTGTTCATTTAGCATCTCCCCTGAAACTCCGAGGTTCTCAAGTCTCCTCTCCGTGATTTCACGTCATGACGACGTCACGTGATGTCAGTGCTAAGAGGCCCCTGCCACGGTCACAGTGCAACGACAGGCTCCTCCCTCTCCACACCCTGCCTTAAAGCTCCTCTTTCCTCTTGCCCTGGTCCCGCCCCCGCAAGCTGCGCATGAAACCTATAAACCCTGCCTCCTAGGGAGAGGAAGAGAGAAGAAGCCTGTGATAAATGTAATAACTTTGTATAGGTTAACGGTGTAAATACAGTATAAGGCCCAGTATATAAATAGTGAAAGATTCCATCTTCAACAGTAACAAGGATACAGTGCATAAATGAACATTCACTCTTTTAACAGGGCACTAAGACTAAACATCAGTGTCACTTACCCCTCGGTCTCCATTGTATTTTTCTGCAAACTTGCCGTAGTTGTAGTAGTTGAAGGTGGGGTAGCCTTCTACACTCTCCTGCTTGCACAGCTCCTGGTTCTGTCCTTTAGTGCAGTCCACAGCAGCATAGGCTATCTGGGATATAAAGCAGGTAGAAGCTTAGCTTCAACATGATATGGTCAAACACAGAAAGCAATATGTAACAGCAACCACAACTAACTTCCAAAATGGTCAGCTACATAAGAACCAAATGTGTGCATGTTGCAGAATACTGTAAAGTTATACTTTAAAATGTCCACCTTGTTGTGCAAATGCTTTCAACAAGGCTACTTTGGAACTGACTGAGCTGTTCTGTGTCCAAATTGATTCCCTCCACATTCCCAAACTGAGCCTGCCAGGTTCTCGGTTAGATGAAGCTCAGTTGCCCCTATCCCTCCCATTGATTTTGAGCTAGCTGTGGTGTAAGTTTGTAGTGGCTGTTTAAAGCTGGAATCCTTAGTGGTGAAACTGCCATGTCTGTTTGGAACTAAAACAAATAAGTTACTGCAAACAGTCTTTCCCTCTGATATTACGGCACGGTTATTCAAATATCCGAACGTACATTAATATTCGATTACTTGGGAGAGCAGGGGCGGAAATCCCGGGGGGGCACGACCCCCCCCCATCCTGGGAAAAATATTTGTCCCCCCCAATATATCACTGAAACATAACTATGTAATTTAAATAATATTAATAATACGCAATGAAAGCATATTGTGCTGATTATAGACACTTAATAGCGCGTTTAAGTTTCAAAAGATTGCGACCCCCCCCCCACCCTTTGCCTCACAATGGTTTGATCCACTGCCAGTTCCTTAGCTTGCTAGGTAACGTAGAGGTCGTACCTACTGTCTGAAAGGCACTCAATGCACGTAACTGACGTGAGGTTAATCCAGTCAATCGCACACACACACTAGCTGAATATGCAGAGCTAGCGCGCAAATATTAACTATTAAGCTAGCTAGTACCTATTACATTTATGTGGCGTCGTCAAAGATGGAATCTTTGCTATCGTCAATTTATTCCAAGATCAGCATGCATGTAAGTTAGTGCTTCAAAGTCCCTGTGATAAGGTTAGCGTTAAACTGAACAGAACTACACCTCTACCACTGTTTTAAATACTGCTCAAAAAAATAAAGGGAACACTAAAATAACACATCCTAGATCTGAATGAAAGAAATAATCTTATTAAATATTTTTCTATAAATAGTTGAATGTGCTGACAACAAAATCACAAAAATAATCAATGGAAATCCAATTTATCAACCCATGGAGGTCTGGATATGGAGTCACACTCCAAATTAAAGTGGAAAACCACACTACAGGCTGATCCAACTTTGATGTAATGTCCTTAAAACAAGTCAAAATGAGGCTCAGTAGTGAGTGTGGCCTCCACATGCCTGTATGACCTCCCTACAACACCTGGGCATGCGCCTGATGAGGTGGCGGATGGTCTCCTGAGGGATCTCCTCCCAGACCTGGACTAAAGCATCCACCAACTCCTGGACAGTCTGTGGTGCAACATGGCGTTGGTGGATGGAGCGAGACATGATGTCCCAGATGTGCTCAATTGGATTCAGGTCTGGGGAACGGGCAGGCAAGTCCTTAGCATCAATGCCTTCCTCTTGCAGGAACTGCTGATACACTCCAGCCACATGAGGTCTAGCATTCTCTTGCATTAGGAGGAATCCAGGGCGAACCGCACCAGCATATGGTCTCACAAGGGGTCTGAGGATGTCATCTCGGTCCCTAATGGCAGTCAGGCTACCTCTGGCGAGCACATGGAGGGCTGTGCGGCCCCCCAAAGAAATGCCCCCCCATACCATGACTGACCCACCGCCAAACCGGTCATGCTGGAGGATGTTGCAGGCAGCAGAACGTTCTCCACGGCGTCTCCAGACTCTGTCACGTGCTCAGTGTGAACCTGCTTTCATCTGTGAAGAGCACAGGGCGCCAGTGGCGAATTTGCCAATCTTGGTGTTCTCTGGCAAATGCCAAACGTCCTGCACGGTGTTGGGCTGTAAGCACAACCCCCACCTGTGGACGTCGGGCCCTCATACCACCCTCATGGAGTCTGTTTCTGACCGTTTGAGCAGACACATTTGTGGCCTGCTGGAGGTCATTTTGCAGGGCTCTGGCAGTGCTGCTCCTGCTCCTCCTTGCACAAAGGCGGAGGTAGCGGTCCTGCTGCTGGGTTGTTGCCCTCCTACGGCCTCCTCCACGTCTCCTGATGTACTGGCCTGTCTCCTGGTAGCGCCTCCATGCTCTGGACACTATGCTGACAGACACAGCAAACCTTCTTGCCACAGCTCGCATTGATGTGCCATCCTGGATGAGCTGCACTACCTGAACCACTTGTGTGGGTTGTAGACTCCGTCTCATGCTACCACTAGAGTGAAAGCACCGCCAGCATTCAAAAGTGACCAAAACATCAGCCAGGAAGCATAGGAACTAAGAAGTGGTCTGTGGTCCCCACCTGCAGAACCACTCCTTTATTGGGGGTGTCTTGCTAATTGCCTATAATTTCCACCTGTTGTCTATTCCATTTGCACAACAGCATGTGAAATTTATTGTCAATCAGTGTTGCTTCCTAATTTGAGAGTTTGATTTCACAGAAGTGTGATTGACTTGGAGTTACATTGTGTTGTTTAAGTGTTCCCTTTATTTTTTTGAGCAGTGTATATTTAATGGTCTCGTTGCAAAAGCTAAATTGTCGCAAGGGAACTTTTATTTATATATTTTATTTAACCCGGGTAGCAAAGATTATAGCAAACACCACTGAATTGGTGCTCGCTAGCTTTGCAAATTCAGCTATTGTTAGAAGCCAGCCAATATGAAAAACGATTAAAATTACAAAAGGTTGCAGCATATGTTGTGTAAATGGTGAACTCATACAGCTGTCAACTCTTGTCACTGCAACCCGTTTCACATTTGCTAGCTACCTTTTAGATCGAAGCCCATATAGAATGATAGAAGATATGATAGAAGCCCATCTCCTACTGTAAATAACCTACATACTGTGTGTGTGTAGCCAACCAGGTAGAAAAATGGCAGAAAAATGGCAGAAAAAAGACGGACATCAGAGTATTTTTCAGTACACCAAAACGCAAAGTAAGAACCCTAGTAGCCTAATATCTCAAAGACTAGTTGATAAAATGTTCATAAGAAAGAAATGAAATTCTAATGGAAATGTTTCACAATGATGTCATTAGGCAGAGCAGGCAACAGATGGCACACAGACAGCAGAGTTGGGGACAGATATGCAGGACAGACTGGTAGAGACAGGGAGTCTCAGGTAAGTTTGTTGAGTCTGTTTGGCAACATTATGAAAGGTTCTCAATTTTTTCAACTTGTAAAATAGGAACATAATTGGAAAATGCCATGGATACCCCCACTCTCAACTTAAACTGGTGACTGAACTAAGATTTGTTAAAGGCAATGGTATTGCTGTTGTGATTAGTTGTGTAGTTTTGGGTACCGGTAGTTAGGAGTACGGCAAACACCTTATTTCTTTGGTTCCTCAATATACATTTACCATATTAAAACGTAGGCTGTGTTACAGCACTACTTTTGGTGTCCCCCTCAGGAATTGCTCTTGAGAAAATGTAATGTAATTGTCCCCTCCAAAGTTGATATCAGATTTTCGCCCCTGTGGGAGAGTATTCATTTGAGAAAAAAAAAGCCTATCTATTTTTTTTTAAGGCTTTGTCACACATACTCCTGCTTCCTCCCTCCGGCGCTCGACGTCACCAGTCTACTAACCACCGGTCCTGGCAACCCACATTACGCACACCTGGACTTCACCCTGATTACACTCCCTTTATTTAGTTCAATAGTATTAGTCATTGTTTTCTCACGTTCAGAACACTTCATGTTTGTTCATCTGTATTGGTTCATTATTAAACTCAACTTGTCAAATCAAATTTTATTTGTCACATGCGCCGAATACAACAATACACCTTACCATGAAATTATTACTTCTGCACCTGCTTCCTGACTCCCGGCATACATGTTACAGGCTTTGTCTAAAATTGTATGAAATTATCTGTGACAGAGTTTGAATGTAATGGTCTGTCATTAAAACACTTATGAGTGCACCCTATAAAAAAGATGCACTGGTAGCCTAGACACGTTTCACACGTGTAGCTTGTTGTTGTCGGTCAAATCAAAGAGGCGCTACAGTCAGAGGCTCCATGTGTAACAAGTGGGAGGATTCTAAATCAATGCAAAATGGAATTAAAGTTACAGAATTAAGTTTGTAGCCTACTCCTTAAAAATTTTGCAATTATCAACCAACAGGTAGGCTGTTTCGTATGAATTAAATTGTTGTAGACATTGGATGGGGAGAGCAGCAAAATAGCCTTGCTGCTTTAGCTAGCTAGCTGGATAACTTAGCTGGCTACTGTACAACGATTTGATGCAGTCAAGTCCAGCACCACCAGATGGTATGATAGAAAAACTTGTTGCTGCCATAGATTAACTTGCGACGGCCGGCCGCCCAACAACCTGCCCGCTTGACCCTATCCCCTCCTCTCCAGACCATTTCCGGAGACCTTCTCCCCTACCTCACTCATCCTTGACTGCTGGCTACATCCCTTCCGTCTTCAAGAGAGCGAGAGTTGCACCCCTTCTCAAAAAACCTACACTCGATCCCTCCGATGTCAACAACTACAGACCAGTATCCCTTCTTTCTTTTCTCTCCAAAACTCTTGAGCGTGCCGTCCTTGGCCAGCTCTCTTGCTATCTCTCTCAGAATTACCTTCTTGATCCAAATCAGTCAGGTTTCAAGACTGGCCATTCAACTGAGACCGCTCTTCTCTGTGTCACGGAGGCTCTCCGCTAAAGCTAACTCTCTCCTCTGCTCTCATCCTTCTAGACCAATCGGCTGCCTTTGATACTGTGAACCATCAGATCCTCCTCTCCACCCTCTCCGAGTTGGGCATCTCCACCGCGGCTCACTCTTGGATTGCGTCCTACCTGACAGGTGGCGTGGCAAGAATCCGTCTCCGCACCACATGCTCTCACCACTGGTGTCCCCCAGGGCTCAGTTCTAGGCCCTCTCCTATTCTCGCTATACACCAAGTCACTTGGCTCTGCCATATCCTCACATGGTCTCTATCATTGCTACGCAGACGACACACAATTAATCTTCTCCTTTCCCCCTTCTGATAACCAGGTGGCAAATCGCATCTCTGCATGTCTGGCAGACATATCAGTGTGGATGACGGATCACCACCTCAAGCTGAACCTCGGCAAGACGGAGCTGCTCTTCCTCCCGGGGAAGGACTGCCCGTTCCATGATCTCGCCATCACGGTTGACAACTCCATTGTTGCTCCCTGCCTGTGCCATTAAACCCTTACAACTCATCCAGAACGCCGCAGCCCGTCTGGTGTTCAACCTTCAAGTTCTCGCACGTCACCCCGCTCCGCCGCACACTCCACTGGCTTCCAGTTGAAGCTTGCGTCTGCTACAAGACCATGGTGCTTGCCTACGTAGCTGTGAGGGGAACGGCACCTCCGTACCTTCAGGCTCTGATCAGTCCCTACACCCAAAGGGCACTGCGTTCATCCACCTCTGGCCTGCTCACCTCCCTACCTCTGCGGAAGCACAGTTCCCGCTCAGCCCAGTCAAAACGGTTCGCTGCTCTGGCACCCCAATGGTGGAACAAGCTCCCTCACGACGCCAGGACAGCGGAGTCAATCACCACCTTCCGGAGACACCCGAAACCCCACCTCTTTAAGGAATACCTGAGATACGATAAAGTAATCCTTCTACCCCCCCCCCCCCCTAAAAGATAGATGTACTATTGTAAAGTGGTTGTTCGACTGGATATCATAAGGTGAATGCACCAACTTGTAAGTCGCTCTGGTTAAGAGCGTCTGCTAAATGACGTAAATGTAACTAGCGTGATTCGGTTTGGCTAGTTTCTCCCTCTCTGGCTGTGTCTACACTTACATGCGACTTCTGATATCAGAATACGAAGATCGCTTTGAAAAGACAGGTCTAAACGTATTAAAGTCCCGTTGTGGTCAGATTGTGTTCCGATCTGGCTGACCAGCATTGTGTGGATTTCACCTCAGTCTGGACTAGGGCTGTTGCAGTGACGTATTACCGCCACACCGGAAGTGACGAGTCATGAACGCAGCCAAATTCCCTGTCACGCTAATCCCACCCAAAACTGCACCAAAAAAAATGCCGCTGACGGGTAGCCTAACAAACTTGCTAACGACCCTCGCCAATGGCCTGATACTAGAGCTGGGCAATATAGCCAAAATGGTCCCCGTGTGGCTCAGTTGGTAGAGCATGGTGTTTGCAGCGCCAGGGTTGTGGGTTCGATTCCCACGTGGGACCAGTACGGAGGAAAAAAATGTATGCATTCACTACTGTAAGTCGCTCTGGATAAGAGCGTCTGCTAAATGACCAAAATGAAAAAAAAAGTAAAATAACATCAGTTTTTCAAATTTTGGACGGTATGACAGAATGTAATGTTTCTACCTTTCTTTATGAATAGTGTGTGACCCTACGGTGGCAACGCATACATTCTAAGTGCTGCATTGACCATGCAGACGAAACGCAAGTGTCTCGTGGTTGAGCAACAGGGAGTGGGGCTAGGTCTGTGTGGAAAGTGGCATGGAGAGACGACTCAAGTAGCGGAGTAAACTATAAAAATGGATGTGACACACGGCATATCACATTTAACAAAGCACACATTCAAATACCATTAAAGTAAAAACCCAAACCAGTTTGTGCATCAATACCGGTATATAGTAAAATACAGTATACTGCCTAGCCCTACCTGGTAATCAGCGCTGAATTTGAATAATCTGATTGAGGACAAATGGTGATGAGTTAGAGCTCCCATTCCAAAAGGACAGGGCATTTATGCATATTAGGTCCAGGACAAAAATCGGTCCGATCAGAGCGCGAGAAGCAGCAGAAAAGCAATTTTTTGTACTATTTGATGAGCGAGAGAGCGAAGGAGAGAGAGGCAGAGCGAGCAGCTGTAGGCCATTAGAGAGTAGGGGCCGTGCCGTGTATGTGTGTGAGTAATAAAAGCTTCCGCATGCATGGGAGCATAGGCTTGTCAATACGTTTAGGGGAAGCTAAGCTTTCCCTAATGTGCATTTAATTACATTTCCAAAATGATAAAGCCTAATTCGCCTACTCCTTTCTATACAGAAATAAAATCATCATTCCAAAAAGGCTACTACACCAGAAAACATGATTTGGCCACACGAACATTAGCTTCTTTAAAATAAAAAAAAGCTGTTGACTACAGTTTATGGCCCATAGACTACTTTCAGAGTGAGGAACCATCTAACATTAAGTTGTACAAAACTGAACTTTCCCCTTTAAGAAGAAAAACTAACAAAAAACTACTAATTCATTCCTATCAAGCTAGACCATAAAGCAATCAGTCCTACTTAAAAACTACAAAAGAGATTTATGGGTCTTGGCTGTCGCAGCCAGAAAGAAACACAGCATAAATAAGTTGCAGCACAAATACCATCTGATACATAGCGCACCCCCTCCGCTTGTCCTTTTGGATGGATCAAATGTCAGCCCCCGTGTCCCAAATGGCAGCATGGACTACCTATGTAGTCCACTACTTTTGGTCAAGTGGTGCACTACACAGGGAATAGTGGTGCCATTTGGGACACAGACAGCCTCTCAAGACAACGCAGCACATTGAACTTGTCACCATTACGTAATCACCATCCGTCTCCTGAGGACCAATATGTTGAACATGTAAACAATGGACGCCTCGCTGAGGCTAAACTAATTTGACATGTGGCAATCATTTTGACTTGCAATAGGTAGGACAGTTTTTGCAGTTCTTGAGATGATTCTACAAATTGACTGGAGTCCATCTGTGCTAATTCAATTGATTGGACATGATTTGGAAGTAATTGTCTGTAGAGCCCCGAGACAGGATTGTGTCGAGGCACAGATCTGGGGAAGTGTTTTAAAAAATAAAAAATATATTAAAAAAAGAGACTGCAGCATTGAAGGTCCAAGAACACAGCGGCCTTCATCATTCTTAAATGGAAGAAGTTTAGAACCACCAAACTCTTCCTAGAGCTGGCCGCCCGGCCAAACTGAGCAATTGGGGGAGAAGGGCCTTGGTCAGGGAGGTGACCAAGTACCTGATGGTCACTCTGACAAAGCTCCAGAGTTCCTCTGTGGAGATGGGAGAACCTTCCAGAAGGACAACCATCTCTGCAGAACTCCACCAATCAAGCCTTTATGTTAGAGTGGCCAGACGGAAGCCAATCCTCAGTAAAAGGCACATGACAGCCGACTTGGAGTTTGCCAAGATTCTCTGGTCTGATGAAACCAAGATTGAACTCTTTGGCCTGAACGCCAAGCGTCACATCTGGAGAAAACCTGTCACCATCCCTACGAGAAAGCATGGTGGTGGCAGCATCGTGGGGAGAGGATGCTTTCAGTGGCAGGGACTGGGAGACGAGGCAAGATGGAGGGAAAGAAGAACGAATTAAAGTACAGAGACATCCTCGATGAACACCTGCTCCAGAGTGCTCACAACCTCAGACTGGGGCGAAGGTTCACCTTCCAACAGGACAATGACCCTAAGCACAAAGCTTAGACAACGCAGGAGTGGTTTTGGGACTAGTCTCTGAATGTCCTTGAGTGACCCAGCCAGAGCCCGGACTTGAACCCAATCGAACATCTCTAGAGAGACCTGAAAATAGCTGTGCAGCGATGCTCCCCATCCAACCTGACAGAGCTTGAGGATCTGCAGAGAAGAATAGGTGAAACTCCCCAAATTCATTACTTTCTCATCCATAAATGCATCTCAAGCGCGCTGTTTAGCAGCTCACGACAGCAGGATGGGGGGCCTTTTCATTAAGAGAGACGTCTACCGTGGATCGCTAAAATAATGATTATCAAATCTTTGTCACATGCGTGATGTGGACGCCAAGGAACTTGAAGCTCTCAACCCTGTTCCACTACAGCCCTGTCGATGAAAATGGGGGTGTGCTCAGTCCTCCTTTTCCTGTAGTCCACAATCATCTTTGTCTTGATCATGTTGAGGGAGAGGTTGTTGTCCTTGCACCACATAGTCAGGTTTCTGACCTCCTCCCTATAGGCTGTCTCATCGTTGATCAGGCTTACCACTGTTGTGTCATCAGCAAACTTGATGGTGTTGGAGTCGTGCAGTCATGAGTGAACAGGGAGTACAGGAGGGGACTGAGCACGCACCCGAGGGGCCCCCTGTGTTGAGGATCAGCGTGGCGGATGTGTTGTTACCTACACTTACCACCTGGGGGCGGTCCGTCAGGAAGTCCACGATCCAGTTGCAGAGGGAGGTGTTTAGTCCCAAGGTACTTAGCTTAGTGATGAGCTTTGAGGGCACTATGGTGTTGAACGCTGAGTTGTAGTCAATGAATAGCATTCTCGAATAAGTGTTCCTTTTGTCCAGGTGTGAAAGGGCAGTGTGGAATGCAATAGAGATTGCATCATCCGTGGATCGGTTGGTGTGGTATGCAGTGGGTCTAGAGTTGCTGGGATAATGGTGTTGGTATTATAGACCCGGCCAGGGGATAGGTTGAAAATGTCAGTGAAAACACTTGCCAGTTGGTCAGTGCACATGGTAATCCGCCTGGCCCCGCCTTGTGAACGTTGACCCGTTTATAGATCTTACTCACATCGGCTGCGGAGAGCGTGATCACAGTCATCCGGAACAGCTGATGCTCTCATGCATGTTTCAGTGTTACTTGCCTTGAAGTGAGCAAAGAAGTACTTTAGCTCGTCTGGTAGGCACGTGTCACTGGGCAGCTCTCGGCTGTGCTTCCCTTTGTAGTCTAATGGTTTGCAAGCCCTGCCACATCCGACGAGTATCGGGGCCGGTGTAGTACGATTTGATTTTAGTCCTGTATTGACGCTTTGCCTGTTTGATGGTTCGTCTGAGGGCATAGCGGGATTTCTTATAAGCTTCCGAGTTAGAGTCCCACACCTTGAAAGCGGCAGCTCTAGCCTTTAGCTCACTGCAGATGTTGCCTGTAATCCATGGTTTTTGGTTGGGGTATGTACGTACAGTCACTGTGGTGTCGACACACTTATTGATGAAGCCAATGACTGATGTGGTGTACTCCTCAATGCCATCGGAAGAATGCCGGAACATATCCCAGTGTGCTTGCAAATTAGTCCTGTAGTTTAGCATCTGCTTAATCTAACCACCTTATTGACTGAGTCACTGGTGCTTCCTGCTTTAATTTTTGCTTTTAAGCAGGAGAACAATTATGGTCAGATTTGCCAAATGGAGGGTGAGGGAGAGCTTTGTATGTGTAGTAAAGGTGGTCCAGAGTTTTTTTCCCCTCTGGTTGCACATTTAACATGGTGATAGAAATTAGTTAAAACAGATTCAAGTTTCCCTGCATTAACCTGTCTGGGCTAGGGGGCAGTATTTTCACGGCCGGATGAAAAACATACCCAATTTAAACAGGTTACTACTCTGGCTCAGAAACTACAATATGCATATTATTAGTAGATTTGGATAGAAAACTCTGAAGTTTCTAAAACTGTTTGAATGGTGTCTGTGTATTACAGAACTCATATGGCAGGCAAAAACCTGAGGAAAAAAATCCAACCCGGAAGTGGATTGTATCTTTCAAGACTGGGCCTATTCAGTATACAGTGACTTAGGGTTCAATTTGCACTTCCTAAGGCTTCCACTAGATGTCAGTCTTTAGAACGCGTTTCAGGCTTTTGCCGTCAACAGAGAGCGAACAAGACCTCCTGGAGTCTGATGACCGAGAGAATGACAGGCCACAATTACGCGCATTCACGTGAGGTAGCTGTGTTCCATAACGTTTTTCAAGACATTGGAATTGTCCAGTTGGAATATTACTGAAGTTTTACGTTAAAAAGGCCCTAAAGATTGATGTTCTACAACATTTGACGTTTCAACGAATGTAAATATAACTTTGTTGTGAAATTTTCGGCGCGCGTCCTACATTTGGAGTAGCTTACTGAACACGCAAACAGCAACGAGGTATTTGGACAGAAATTATGGACTTTATCGAACAAAACAACATTTGCGGACCTGGGATGCCTGGAAGTGCCTTCTGATGATCAAAGGTAAGAGAAGGTACCCCTGTGGATACGTTGCATTGGAACACCTTCCTCCTCACCCAACCACAACACCAAGCAACCCTCCCTGGATACACAACATCAAACTCTTATTGTGGCAGTAATGGAGGTTACTACACCACACCCCGCCTGCTGACGTCGGTCTGTTCTAAGTGTTTATTCCGAGTTGACACAAGAGATCCTTCAGCCAAGCAGCGTTAGACACCCGCTCTGCTCTGGGTTCTTTATTGAGAGTCTCAGTGACGAAGTGCACACATTAGAGTGACTTGTTTCAGCCCCACCCCGTGACTGGGATCTGGGCAATAACCACAGAGCTAGTAGATGGTGATTCATGTGCGTCTACAATAAAGACAAATTCTTGGACCTAGGCGTGCATTTAATGCCATGCACATCAACAGCCAAGAGATTCACATTCTGGGCTGAGAGTGCAGATCTTATTCTGAACAAGAACTAATATTTGCTTGATATAACAATATGAACACCTAAGTCCAGAATAAAGAGTTACCTCACACAAATCAGTGATTTCGTAAACCTCTGTTAACAGAGATGTACTTCCACATTGTGAATAATGAAAGAGACGCAAGCCAAATACCGAAGAGCTTTGTCAGATTGAGTGACGGAACCATTATGCGTGATTTATTTCAGTCATTTAACCTCTTTGTTTTTGTGGTCAGTTAGTGTTATGATGATTAATGCTTACTGTGAGTACAGCCAAGCACGCTGCCCTGTTGTTCAGAGAGTTCACGTTACAGTGTGTGCACAGAGGCGAGTCAGATAGTGACCGGGTTGACTGAGTCAGGGAATCAGAATGTATTAGACTTTAGAGGGAGGCTGTCAGATGGATTGAGAGGATGAAGGAGTGAGAGTTTAACTGAGGCTGGAGGCAGAGAGGGAGTACAGTATCTGTGACTTGAGTCCAAGCCAGAGAGTGCATCTAAGAGTAGTAATGCTTATGAAGGTCAACAACGGTACATTGAGACAGAAGAATAAAGAAAAAAAAGAATGTGTGCATTTCAGGAGAGGGTTGGAGGGAGGCTCACCTTGCGGTCCTCTTTAAAGAGATCTGCTGCCGTGGTGAAGTGAGGGACAGCGTTCTTACAGTGGGGACACCCTGTTAGGGAGCAGAGAGAGACACACACACACAAGGATATTACAGAATAGACTGGCCCTTGGCTCACCCCAACTAACTACCATTAATACCACACAGACAATACAGGATTTACTGTAATTCAAACACAAAACCTATGAGAATGGTCATTATGCTCCCTCACACACCCTCCTGGGACAGCCTGTCCCTTTCAGAATTACCCCACATTAGTGATGGCTCACTTGTATTTTATAGGGAGTTATAAATCCCTTTATTGGAGTCATAAATGAAACCTCCCCGCCGCTTTCCTCAGGCCATCCATATCTGTCCCAGCTGGCTCCCTGAACCCCACCACACAAAAGGTATGCATGTGAACGCCACCCATCCTCTAGTCACTGTACAGACGGGGACAGGTACATTTACAGCCCTCCTGTGTGGTACACCTGGTCTGTCTGACGTCAGAGTTCACCACAGTGATATGAAGGTTAGCAAAAAGGTGAATCAAGCATCTCAACTCACTAAAAAGGTTTGTTGAATGACATTTTCTGAAAGATACAAATATATTCAGGTTTCAGCCTGTAAACAAAGCCTGGATTGTGTGATACTCTCCACTTCCTCATTTATGGACCATGATAATACCTAATGGTGCAAAAAATAAAAAAATAAAAATACTGTTACACCCCATTTCCCCACTTATTATTATTGTTGTTATGATGGACCAGCATCAGAGCTAAGGATGGGCCCTGCATCATTGACCACAATGCCCTGGCAATGTCCCAAATGGCACCCGGTTCCCTATATAGTGCACTGCTTTTGGCTCATAGGGCCCTGGTCAAAAGTGGTGCACTATATAGGGAATAGGGTGCCATTTGGGACACAGGACACGTTACCAGGGCTCAGAATGGCAGGAATACCATTTTATACTAAAGAATGCTGGATATGGCAGATAATGACTTCCCCCTTGACTTTCAGCAAGGGGATGCACATCCACAAGAGAGAAGCTTTACCTGCTTAGGGTCAACTACTGTAAGAAGTCACTTTTTTAAAGTGATTACTGATACCACTTTTGCTGCCACTTTGAGTAAGAAGATTACCCACTAAGTGAATACTTCTGGATAGTTTCTGCTGCTTTTCTGCTGAAAATGGACAACAACAAAAATGACTCACATTAAATGAGAACCCTCTCCTTTTCACCGTGTGAATGCCTTCAGTCATTTTTCAGTCCCTTTCACATCTAGTAATAATTGATATTCAACAATAGAACCACGGGGAGCTGCAGCAAGCCTTACGCTTTGATTTTCCCATTCCATAGTAGAAGAATGTGAAATATGTTGAATCTTATGTAATTGGTGTAAGAGCTCTAGTAGTAAAAACGATGTGCTGCATCTCTCCAATACGTGCAGGATATAATATACCGGTTTGTCCGATCCCATCTTGATTCTACACTTCACATATGAAACTAACAACTCCCAACAGGTCCAATTGAAATATACAGAAGCTTTCTGGTGTAAACGCAACATTAAGTGTTAATGTTTTCTTATTTACAAATCATTCCCAGTATTTAGCCTAAAAAGGTATGATACAAAATGAGCATTTAGTGAAGTGCGACACAAAAATAACTAGCAGGAAATTCCTGGGGATAGGAGTAGGTAGCACTGCTCTGATACACGTTAGAGGTAGCAGTTCAGAAGATCTGACGAAGAGGCTGCAATTAACAGACAGACAACCTCCTTTAGGTAACAATTTACATATTGTCTGAAGGCATTAGATTAGAGAGTCTTTATGTGTAAGTCAGTAGTTTGATCTCTCAAAGCCCCTAATAGGCGGTTGTTACAAAGAGGATTAGGAGAAGAGGGACAGAAACAGAGAGCAGGTTGTTATTGCCGTGTTCTGCTGGGTCTCCACAACCTCTTTGTGGAGGAAAAAAACCAAAGGCGTTGTTTTGTTTCATGTTAACTAAGAGGAAGTCGGACGGTGCAGTGATGTGTGGTCTTTGAAGTCTCTTATCAGACAGTGACTGCAGAGCTTCTTTACTGTCAGCCGGCACATCCTATGAACCAGTCCTGAATCAACTGGGAAGGAAGGGTGTGCGAGTCCACTGAAAGGATATGGAGATGCTGTATTGGGTGGTGGGCCTGTCAATGCTGTCATACTACTTTCCCCCCCACTGGTACTATAAGTCTTTACTGAGCATTTTGTGTCATTTCCACCTGATGGCAGATCTTGGCTAGAATGATTGTATTGGTGGTGTAAAACCTTAAACCCTTTTGCTCCTTGGGGAGCATAGATAAAAAGTGTAAAAAGTTAAATCAAATCATAAATCAAACATGGTTATATCAGACACTAACAAGCAGTGCAGTGTCATTGTCACTAGCAGGGTGCTAATGTAGCAGAGACGATTTGGAATCACTGTCTCGTGATGAGGTAGCCCTGCCTGAGACCAGAAAGTCCAAATGTCACATTTGACTTACATGGTGCGTAGAACATGACGAGGGCATGCTTCTTCTTCTTCAACACTTCCCTGAAGTCCTCCATTCCAAGATGGCTAACACCAGACGGCTTGTCTTCCCAGGACTGCTCTGGGGGAGGGGGCGCCTGGGGGCTGGAGGGGGTTCACACTCAAACCAAGGTACATGAAGTGGAAAAATTGTGGATCAGTTTGAAAAGAGAGATTCATTCAGCAACTTTTGGTATCTCTAGCTCAATGGAAGTTAATTTGAAAATTCGATAGTTAAAACCTTGAGGGTTCCAACAATACAAAACATGAGCATTACATCACTGCATCTAGCAGTATAGTAAAGCACCCTCAAAGCAGCTTACTGTTGTTCCATCTAACATCCTCTTGATCTCACAAGACCTCCTAGTCTGGAGATAAACAGGCATACATCTAGCCAGTTAAGCTCAGCAGAGAATGTGACGCGTCAGCCAGAATCCTAACATACTACATCAAGTCAATGAAGGGGTATGACACACACACACCAAGACTCCAGATACTGAGAGAACTGCCTCAGTTAAAGCCCATTTTACATAAACTATCCTGAACTGGTCCTAGCCTGGTCCCAGATCAGTTTGTACTGAGAATATGACTAGGAATTGGCAAAATGGCACAAACAGATCTGGGACCAGGCTTATGTTGACCCTGGGTTATGGAAGGATAAAGTACTGTAGAAGAACATGGCTCACTTCTGCAGATATTCAATGATCTTGTCTTTGCTCCTAAGGTGGGGTAGAGTGAACTTCTCCTCTCCCTTCTCAAAGTACTTGACGGTGGGGAAGCCGGAGATCTTGAAGCGGTCTCCCACCGCCTTGTGAATGGTGGTGTCCACGGCTGCCAGAACCCCAGGGCTCTGGAGCAACAAGAGGACAGGAGTCAGATCAGGATACACCATCATCATAGTAGATCAGCTAGTTCAGACTGGATCACAGCACTTAAAAAGGTCAACTCAGCCCAGTGAGAACAGAGGGAGAAAAAAAAAAAAGCAAGCACATGAAGTTTACACCACACCAAACAAATAACTCACGCGAGATTAGAATAACAAGTTCAAAATACTTTTGGAACATCATTGTAGAGGCAAGAAAAGCCCAAAAACGTCCTCAGATTCAAATTCCCCAAAAACTGGTTGACCCCTCTAGAGTGAGGTAATTCAATACAGGCTGAATATAAAGCCTGAAAAGTACACCGTCATTTCTAGGTACTTTTATAGAAATATATACACTGACTGAGTATACCAGACATTAGGAACACATTCCTAATATTGAGTTACACACACACACACCCCCTTTTGCCCTCAGAACAGCCTCAATTCATCAGGACATGGACTCCACAAGGTGTCCAAAGCGTTCCACAGGGATGCTGACCCATGTTGAACCCAATGCTTTCCACAGTTGTGTCAAGATGGCTGGATGTCCTTTGGGTGGTGGACCATTCTTGATACACAAAACCCAGCAGTGTTGCAGAGAGGAGCAGAGCAGGGAAGAGGAGCAGAGCAGATCAAAGCAGGTCAGGGATGGATGAGAATTGTTCCAATCACAAGGCGATCTCTGCTGATTTGTATTGGCCTGACCCTGGCTCTGGGCTGGGGAGTCCAGCATTACCATAGTGAAGAGGGCAGACACACCCAGCTAATCAGAAACACATAAGGAGCTCTGACAGCCAGGCACTTGTGTCAGACTGACTGCACCAGCCAAGTAGAAGGGTTTAACTCTGTTCTGGTGTTCACGTCAGGCAATATCTCACAGCTGGGGTTTGGAATAAATTGGTGTTGCAAGGCTTCAACAGAAGTATACATATATACACATCACAAGCACTATGTTAGAGCGTTGGGCCAGTAACCGAAAGGTTGCTGGATCAAATCACCGAGCTGACAAGGTAAAAATCTGTTGTTCTGCCCCTGAACAAGGCAGTTAACCCACTGTTCCCTGAAGACGTGGATGTCGATTAAGGCAGCCCCCCGCACGTCTCTGATTCAGAGGGGTTAAATGCGGAAGACACATTTCAGTTGGACAACTGACTAGGTATCCCTCTTTCCCCATGTTACATACATCTTTGTACTTACATTTCTGTCTTTGTTGAGGTATTCAGCAGCTTCCTCATACTCTGGCTTCATCTTTTTACAATGGCCACACCCTGCGGTTCAAAAACAGACATGACCTGCTGAATGAGGATGACTTAAACACACGACTAGCCGAGCAACGATGACTTAATGCTAGGGATTCTCACCATACTTGCCCATAATCACATTATAAGTGGCCTTAATAGAAACAGCAAAGAGCCTCTTAATTGAATGAATCAAGCCATTCACAACACTGTTCTCAGTAGGGCCTCATCCAAGTACATTCAATTAAACTTCAGGGAATTCTCCTTGGTTCCCCCACCTGTTTAACTTACCACTGGCAGTTTTACTATATAAAATTGTATAACGCCTAATGTTGCCCAACTCGTGCTTTGTTTACTTAACAAGTCAGAGACCAACACACGGAACTAATGAGAGCAATGTTCTCACCTCGTATTAAAGTGGGTTAATTCCCTAGAAGGGACAGTAAATTGTATGACATTTAGAGTGAGTTAACTCCCTGAAGTATAAGCCTGAAGGATATAGTCATGTCTGTCCACTAAACTATAGGCATGACTCCATCCATACGCCAGGGTGTGTGTAGCTGTAGGAACTGAACGGTTCTGTCCTCATCACCTCTGTGATGGGAGAAAACAGTGGAACTGAGACCACAGTGACATAGCTGGGCTGGGGACGTGAGAGGATAACAGGACTAATGTTCCCCACAGTGCGAGAATGGGGTGGACTGTGTTTGCAAGCTTGTCAACACAGCTGTGACACTGAATTCCAGCGTCGTGAATAAATGCAGCGTTTGATTAAAAAGTATGAGCTCGGCAGCTACGCATCTTATTTTCAGAGCTGAAAAAAAAAAGTTCCGATTCTGAACTCCATATTTGTAACCAGCATCCACTAGAGGTTGTTTGTAAGGCCTATATTGCCTAAGCTCTCTGAAGAGCAGAATGCATGCTGTGTGTGTTTTCTAATAGCATTGCTGTGCATGGCTGGATGCATCTGCTGGATCTGTCGTTGGCACATTGCCATATTCAAAACAGCCAGGAACACAGTCCTCAATCAGTAACATCTCAACTCCACATAATACATACCACACTGTTGCATGCAAAAAAATAGTTAGTGTTTAATTTGAATCTTTTGTAGAATTGTCAGACAGGATTTGTGTGGAGGAAAGCACTGCCTCTGACCTTAAATAGTTTAAAAACAGGAGACAGAATAATAGTGCTTTATTGCTTCATCTTCTGCATCACCTCACCTCTGCTGGTTTCATCACCTTCATTTAGTGTCTGGGGCAGGAGGGGAGTTTTGGGGGAGGAGGGCTAAGCTACATGAAATGTTGATTCACAGCAGGGGAGTGTGCATGTGTGTATTTCCTTTTGGAGTGTTGAACAGACAAATGCTTCTTGGGTATTAAAATAAGGCTGCTCTGCTCGGCTCTGCTGAGCATGGTTCAGCGGGCGGCTGGCCATGTTTCCTCCTATCACCAGTCTGAATAGACTAGAGGATGATGAGTCATTTGGCCAGATCCTGTTTTTAACCTTGGTGTGGACAGGTCTGAGACACACGCCCACATATATAAATCGCCAGCGTCCGTCATGCTTGAGATGATCCACCAGGGCCATTCAGAAACTACAGTCATTTGGCCT
Source organism: Salmo salar (assembly GCF_965601325.2). NCBI lineage: Eukaryota > Metazoa > Chordata > Actinopteri > Salmoniformes > Salmonidae > Salmo > Salmo salar. The sequence goes on from NC_138315.1 coordinate 23,387,127, forward strand.
CTATACATCCTGCATCGGCAGATGCACACAGACAAGGGAAACAACCCAGTGTGCAGGGAGCAGCTCACACAGGATGGGATCAAACTGTCTCCATAAGAGCTGGACAAAAGCTGTTGCTCTTGACCATGAGGCCATTAATCTCACTATGAAAAGTTGACCATTAAACTGCTTCCAGACAAGTGTGTTATTTTGTGTGTATGCATTTGCTTGGTCTTGCTAGGAGGGGCTCCTGTGTGTGTGTGTGTGTGTGTGTGTGTGTGTGTGTGTGTGTGTGTGTGTGTGTGAGAGCTGAAATGTCTGCCTGATGTGCTTGTATCAGTTGGTTGCCTCAGTGATTGGCCACAGCCGTTCCCAGTGAAGAGTGAAAGCCAGGATGCCCATTGTGAGAGGTAGGGCACCATGGGGCGAGGGTGGGTTGGTCTAGCTGGCCTTTGTTATAACAAGGAGCCATATAAAATGTGACTTTTATCCCCAGTGAGCCATGGTCCTTTTTTACTACGGGTGGGTACCAGGTTGACAGGCAAAGTAAAGAGGGCCTAAGTGAGGACCAGCCGGGAGGAGGTCGTCAGCAGACAAGAGGGAAAGAGTTGAAAGTGCTGAAAAACCTTAAATAGTGCATTATCTAGGAAGGGAGAGCATCTCCATGCAGATTCGAAGTGTAACAATTCACAATTCAGTTGTGCGACTATTGCGTTCCAAAATGTGTTTTGTAATATGTGCATGTACAGTATTTGCATACATTTGAAGTTATACGGTGAGCTATGACAATATCACTGCTTTTCAACTCTGTCAAAACATCCCCCTGACATTTACTTGCTTCTCTCCTCACAGATCAGATGAGTTTTGGATGAGGATGTTTCGCAATGGAAATCTAACCAGCTGAAGATTAACTTGGGCACTTTTACAAAGTGTTTGTAACAATAGCACTCTGTTGCATAAGCTCTAGCAATGACACGATGAAACTTATGTAAACCGTATGATGTCATCATAACCTGTTACAGAGAGTGTGTGAGTGTGGCTACTCACATGGAGCGTAGAACATGATCAGGACAGACGGGTGTTCCGCCAGGAACCCATCGAAGGAGTCATCAGTCAGGTGGAAGACAGGGGAGTCAGTCTCCGACCACTGGACCTCTGGGACCTTCGGCTGGGGGGGCTGGGGACTGGAGAGACAGGCGAGGGTGGTGGGGGTGAGAAAGAAAAACTTAGAGCTGAGAAGTGAGCTAAAACATGTTTGTTATGAATAGAGGCAGGCCCAGCTGTACTGTAGCTCCTACTCACGTCAGACACATCTGGCCTGTAGTGGTCACACCCCTATGACAGAGCCCTCCCTAGCACAGCCAAGACCTTGTGGCGCCACACACACACACTTCTTAGTCTTTTACTCCTACTAGCCACGAGTCCAGGAGAAGACATGCGTGTTAATAACAACCGCCTACAGCACGTGTAAATGAGCCTAGGAGGTGGAATATCTGTTTTCATGTGCAACTGGGATGCAGTTAGATTGACAGCTCCTGGACAGTGTGCTCCAGAGTACTGCATTTATGTCATTTAGCAGACGCTCTTATCCAGAGCGACTTACAAATTGGTGCAACCTACTGCATGTCATCTCCAATATATTCAAATGAATAGCAGGTCCATACTTATTCATAGCCAGATGTCCAGCTCGTTTCTAGGCAACATCAGGTGCACTTCCTTACTACTTAGCTAGCCTACTGATGCCTGCTGCAGTACCACTTTGTGTGTGGTGTTAGTGCCCGCTTCCATAACGACAGACAGCCCATAATGCCACCATGGAGGAATCTAAGAGCCAAGCTCTGCAGGTTCAGCCCATCTTGCAGAGGTGATGTGAGGCCATCCACAGAGGCATGTAATGTTCACTACGGATATTGGATCATTAACTATTAGTAGTACAGCCCTCCTAGCAGGTCATACTGGACCCTAGAGGAAGACTGAGTCAGGATCATTTCTACAGTGTGTGTGTGTGTGTGGTTATATACCGTGGGATTGTTTCTGAAGTGGTTAGTGTACTCCAAGGAGAGGAAAGCTGTCATGCCTTGAAGCATCTGCCTTTGAGAGCCACTGGAGACTCAGTTCCCTCTGTCTTCGTTTCCTGCAATCTGCTCCGTGCCCTTTCAATAGACTAGAGCGTAGTGAACAGTCGAGTGTGAAAATGGGAGAGCCAACCGGGATCAGAGTGGGGACATTTTTTATTGATTTTACCTTTATTTAACTAGGCAAGTCAGTTAAGAAATATTTCTTATTTTCATTGACAGTCTAGGAACAGTGGGTTAACTACCTTGTTCAGGTGCAGAACTACAGGTTTTTACCATGTCAGCTCGGGGATTCAATCTTGCAACCTTCCGGTTACTAGTCCAACGCTCTAACCACCCCACAAAAGGGTGAGACCACAGGGTAGGTTGATACTCTGTACAGGCGTAATATGCCACTTTAATCCAAAGGAAGTTACAGTACAGCAAGTATACCGGTTTACATATTCATTTCATTGGCCTTGGGGTTGCTAACACCACGCGCCTACCCACTGAGCCACACAGGAACATGAATAGGCCACAGAGTTTTCCCAGCTCCCTAACCCATGGTCAGGAAAACCTCCTGACCCTATTTTATGAGGGGAAAGTGATGGAAAGAAAGGAAACGGTTAAACTCACTTCTTCATCCAGTCAGTGATGTCCTTGGCTGTGCCCCCGTAGTTCTCATAGTGGTGCAGGAACTTCCCCTTCCTAAAAACACAGAGGAGAGAGAGAATATAAAATATCTGCTGGCATCAGTACAGTATCACCCAGAATAATTACTATATTTAGGAAACACACTAATCCATGTGTGTTGCACAACATTCTGAGTTCAGCTTCTAGAAGTTCTAAGAACGATGGAAAAACTACAATGTAACCTACTGACTTCACTGAAAGAGGTGACCTCTAGGAAAGTGCATTTTATGTCCAGAAGACGTAGTTTCTTCAGTGAGATATACAGCACAGAGAGACCGGGGTTACTGTTGTGGAAAGTCAAAAGGAAGTGTTTTGTGACGAGGAAAAGCTCAAACAAAAAAGTTGAACATGAATTGTTTTACCCCTTCCTAAAATGTACCACTAGTTAAAAGAGTAGAAGTACATGTCTTCCATTGTCCCCTCACCATGCATAATAAATAAGCTAAAAACAGTAGCTAAAATTATAAATTGTGTGGATATCTATGTGGGTCTTCCCACACGGAAACAGATCCTCATGTAATAGCTTATTCATATTTTCTGATCTCCTGAGACTGAAATGAATCAGTGGCGGTGGGTAGGGAGCGAGGAGCACTAGCTGCTCCAGCTGAACCGAATGCCTGCAGATCATGCTCATTTGGAACTGATCTGTAGGGAACCGTGAACATCAGGCCAAAGTAATGTAAAATTCAAAACAGCAGCCATACAGTATTAGTGCCACGCATCACACGTAGTTTAAGAGGCACAGAGGGAGAGAGCCTGGATGCTTACCTCTGTTTCAGCTGAGCAAAACTGTTGGAAACACTTGACATGCAGGTATAATGCATTATGATACAGTTATCTAACAAGTTAGAAAGCATTCTACCTGCATGCTTTAAGTGTTATCAAAATGTTTAACTGTGTGCCCTTGCTCTCCTTAGAAACACCCACTCTGCAGTGGAAAGAAAAGGTTTTTGAAAAGGAGCTTGAACAGCAAGACAATTCTAGAAGCAGCAATGATTGGTTCCTGGGCTGATGCACTCATGTTTATCAGTGAGAGAGACTCATTACTGTAACCAATGGTACTGTATGGTCGTTAGCCCCACCTCCCCCCTGGGCCAAGGACTCTGCTTAATTAGCCCATCAATAATTAAAGGGCTGAGAGAGACGATACAGTCCTTAGCAGCGTTGTCCTCTCCATCTCAGTGTTGTGTTGAGGCTGGGCTGGGTTGGAAAGGATTAGGGCTGGAGGTTGAGAGAAACACCGTTTACAAGAGACTGTTTGAGTTGACAGAAGTGATCTAGGGTCAGACTGACAGTGTCTGAGCGCACTTTGAGTCTGTCGTGACAGTTACTTCTAGGACCCCCTGATGTGTGACGTCTGAGACTTGGGGACGATGAGGCAACGCAGGAGAGAGAGAGAAAGCCTAGACCCCAACCTCCTTCAGATGCCTTTGAACCAACAGCCAAGGAACCCACTAGACACCAGGCCTATGTCCTCCCCTGCCAGCCACAGCAAGAGCCCCCCCATTGTGAGCCTGCTTCAAACAGAATACGTTAAGACCCAACCAACAACGCAAAGAAACTTTCTTAAGTGATAAACAGATTCAGAACATCTGGAGCAACCCTTGCCTCCTGTGAAAAAGGAAGGGGGAGTGAAGTCTGCCAGTGCCTACAGACAGACCCACACTCTACCTTCCCTCCATCCTACCTACATTCCCCTCTCCTAGAACCCTCTCCTAGAACCCTCTCCTAGAACCCTCTCCTAGAACCCTCTGAAGCCCTTACTCAGGAACAGGCAACTAGATTCAGCCAGGGGACGATTTTTGTTGGAGCAAATGGTTGGACCAGATCATAATTATAATAATCCGTACACTGCAAATTGACCACAACTAGGCTCGCCTGTTAATAGAAACCGTATGAGTGATTGAGTTGTGTGGGGGGGGGGGGGGGGTGTTTACGGTGGCCTATAGTGAGAGACTCACTCGAAGTAGCAGAAGGTCGGGTAGCCCTTGACGTTGTACTCCTGCTTGAGGCCATCAAACTCAGCTGGGTGCACGTTCATCCCAGCCAGCACCTAAAGACCAGACACACGGTTAATTCATCATAGAAACACAAAGTTCCACAAAATGAAGATGACTCAAAAAGGAGGGGAAACCATGTAAACAGAATGACACATGAAAACCAGATGTTAGATGAAAGGGGACAATGAAATATGCATGGTAATAATCTACCTAGGTTAGCTTTCAAAAGGCAATTCAAAAAGCTCAAAAACTCATCTGCCAAATCTATGAGGTTCCCTGCCTTCATAATGTGAATGTTTCATTACTTGGACTTTTATGAAGACTTGGCACATACTCAAGCTTGATGAGGAACTAAAATAAACTTTAGGAGAAATAATCTCTTCCTACATTTGTAATGATATAGGGAAAAATGTGTTGGATCCAATGACTTGGCTGACCGTCATTTGTGCAACAAGATCACTTTTCGCACACCACACAGCCAAAACAGAACACTCCACGTGTGTGTGCGTGTGTACATGAGAGCTAAATGCATCTATTATGCAAATCTCTAAACAAGATACTTCATTTATTCACTCAGCCTGCCTTGCTAACCAAGTATGTGTTCCAAATAGCACTCTATACAGTGTACTACTTTTGACCTGGGCATGTAGGCACTTTATAGGGAATAGGGTGGTATTTGGGACGCACACAACACCTTCAATTAGAACTCATTCTTTTCCATGAGGCACACACACATGGAGCGATTACATTGTTTTCTCTAGAGAAAGAAGCCTCTCCTGTATGTTTAAACACTGGGTGTACTTTTTCCCTTCAGAGCCACGGCTGTGAATACATTGTTTTCTCTTATGGAAGATGAATCACGCAGCAAGGTGTGTTTCTAAGCGGTGGCTGGGTGCATTTTCTCCCTGCCGACTTTCTGCTGTGCCTGCTTTGCTTGAGGATGAGCGTGTTAAAACACCCAGTCTTTGTTTTTCTAGGTCACATGGGGGTTTCTTACGTGATTTCGATCTGTGGTTGACTCTAGTCCACCTCTTTGTTGAGACTTTATTTCAGCCCAAGAGCCCCGTTGCCTAAATTGTTTTGTGCACCCCCCCAAAATAATTTAAAAAATATATATTCTTTTAGAAATAGCGCCCCAGCGGTGCACATACATACATAAAAAGTAAGACGGTATTAAAATCTAGATACCGCCCAACCCTACTCTGGGGAAGTACAGTACCAGTCAAGTTTACACACACACACACACACACACACAGGTTTTTCCTTATTCTACATTGTTGGAAAAATCCTGGCAATCATTAAGGGACATCTCTAACACCACATCACTTCCCAAAACTCTGCTTACTTTTGTCAAAAGTAGTGCACTATGAAGGACATAGGGTGCCATTTGGGACAGGGAATAAGTTTAATGTCCCATCTTGACAGTTCTGATGATGTACAGTAGCAGTCAAAAGTTTTGGTTTTTCTTTACACTGTAAAAAAGTAGTGAAGACATCAAAACGATGAAATAACATGTACATGGAATCATGTAGTAACCAAATAAAAGTTGCCACCTTTTGCCATGACAGCTTTGCACACTCTTGGCATTCTCTCAACCAGCTTCATGAGGTAGTCGCATGGAATGCATTTCAATTAACAGGTGTGCCTTGTTAAAAGTTTATTTGTGGAATTTCTTTCCTTTTTAATGCGTTTGAGCCAATCAGTTGTGTTGTGACAAGGTAGGGGTGGTTTACAGAAGACATTCCTATTTGGTAAAAGATCATGTCCATATTATGGCAAGAACAGCTCAAATAAGCAAGAGAAATGACAGTCCATCATTACTTTAAGGTCAGTCAATTCGGAAAATGTCAAGAACTTTGAAAGTTTCTTCAAGTGCAGTTGCAAAAAACATCAAGCGCTACGATGAAACTGGCTCTCATGAGGACCGCCACAGGAAAGGAAGACCCAGTTACCTCAGCTGCAGAGGATAAGTTCATTAGAGAGTTACCAGCCTCAGAAATTGCAGCCCAAATAAACACGTCAGAGTTCAAGTAAGACACAGCAACTGTTCAGAGAGACTGCATGAATCAGGCCTTCATGGTCAAATTGATGCAAATAAATCACTAAAAAAGGACACCAAAAAGAAGACTTACTTGGTCCAAGAAAAATGAGCAATGGACATTAGACCGGTGGAAATCTGTCCTTTGGTCTGATGAGTCCAAATTAGATTTTTGTTTCTAACCGCCATGTCTTTGTGAGACGCAGAGTAGGTGAACGGATTCTCTGCATGTGGTTCCCACCGTGAAGGACGGAAGAGGTGTGATGGTGCTTTGCTGGTGACACTTATTTAGAATTCAAGGCACACTTAACCAGCATGGCTACCACAGCATTCTGTAGCGATACACCGTCCCATCTAGTTTGCGCTTAGTGGGACTATCATTTGTTTTTCAACAGGACAATAACCAAAACACACCTCCAGGCTGTGTCAGGGCTATTTGACAAAGGAGAGTGATGGTGCTGCATCAGATGACCTGGCCTCCACAATCACTGACCTCGACCCAATTGAGATGGTTTGGACCGCAGAGTGAAGGAAAAGCAGCCAACAAGTGCTCAGCATGTGGGCACTCCTTCAAGATTGTTGGAAAAACATTCCTCATGAAGCTAGTTGAGAGAATGCCAAGAGTGCAAAGTTGTCAAGGTAAAGGGTGGCTACTTTCAAGAATCTCAAATAGATTTTGATTTGTTTAACACTTTTTCAGTTACTACATGATTCTATGCGTGTTATTTCATAATTTTGATGTCTTCACTATTCTTCTACAAGGTAGAAAATAGTAAAAAAGAAAAACCCTTGAATGAGTAGGTGTCCAAATTTGACTGGTACTGTAGATGAAGTGCTTCGTCGCCAAACTCTTGAAGTATCCCTTTAATTAACCATGATCACTTAAAGGAGAGCTTCAGTGCATTCAAAATAGCTTTCTACCAAGAAGAGGGGCTATGGTAGACAGGCAAGCAATTGCATACGTTTATTAAATTTGACTGGATGAACGGATTTTGAGCTGTCTTAGAACTGAGAATGTTTGGGACATAACTACTTGACAACTAACCCAAAAACGAATTCAGAGACAGGCAACAATGTATTAAGATTTTCAAGCAATGAAAATGTAAGAGGAGTTTACTTACAAATTTACCCTTGGTCTCTGTAGCTGCCTGTTGAAATACGGGCTGCATCCTCTTACAGACACCACACCCTGTAGGAGAAATAACAGAAGACATTACAGAAGCACACTAAGGACTCATCACTCAGTCAGCTAGTCAACATACTGAATAAAAGGATAATTTCATCATTCTATCAAGGGACCAATAAATATGAACAGAACTTTGTAGTAGTGCATGATTTATCAAGATGGAACCAATGCAATAAAAATACTGCAATATTACCATTCATTCCAAGGGCCCAGTGTTTATCCTATATTTTTTATTTATTTAACCAGGTAGGCCAGTTGAGAACAAGTTCTCATTTACAATTGCGACCTGGCCAAGATAAAGCAAAGCAGTTTGACAGAGTAACACATGGAGTAAAACAAACATACAGTAGAAAAATAAGTCTACACACACACACACGTGAGCAAATTAGGTGCGATAAGGGAGGTAAAGGCAAAAAAAGGCCATGGTGGCAAAGTACATACAATATAGCAAGTAAAACACTGGAATGGTAGACTTGCAGTGGAAGAAAATGCAAAGTAGAAATAATGGGGTGCAAAGGAGCAAAATAAATAAATAAAGTAGGGGAAGAGGTAGTTGTATGGGCTAAATTATAGATGGGCTATGTACAGGTGCAGTAATCTGTGAGCTGCTCTGACAGCTGGCGCTTAAAGCTAGTGAGGGAGATAAGCGTTTCCAGTTTCAGAGATTTCTGTAGTTCGTTCCAGTCATTGGCAGCAGAGAAGTGGAAGGAAAGGCAGCCAAAGGAGGAATTGGCTTTGGGGATGACCAGAGAGATATACCTGCTGGAGCGAGTGCTACAGGTGGGTGCTGCTATGGTGACCAGCGAGCGGAGATAAGGGGGGACTTTACCTAGCAGGGTCTTGTAGATGACCTTGAGCCAGTGGGTTTGGCAACAAGTATGAAGCGAGGGCCAGCCAACGAGATCATACAGGTCACAGTGGCGGGAAGTATATGGGGCTTTGGTGACAAAACGGATGGCACTGTTATAAACTGGATGCAGTCTATTGAGTAGGGTATTGGAGGCTATTTTGTAAATGACATGGCCGAAGTCGAGGATCAGTAGGATGGCATGTTTGGCAGCAAGAGTGAAGGATGCTTTGTTGCGAAATAGGAAGCTGATTCTAGATTTAATTTTGGATTGGAGATGCTTAATGTGTGTCTGGAAGGAGAGTTTAGTCTAACCAGACACCTAGGTATTTGTAGTTGTCCACATATTCTAAGTCAGAACTGTCCAGAGTAGTGATGCTGGACGGGCGGGCAGGTGTAGGCAGCGGTCGGTTGAAGAGCATGCATTTAGTTTCACTTGTATTTAAGAGCAGTTGAAGGCCACGGAAGGAGTAGTATGGCATTGAAGCTCGTCTGGAGGGTTGTTAAGTGTCCAAAGGGCCAGAAGTATACAGAATGTGTCGTCTGCGTAGAGGTGGATCAGAGAATCACCAGCAGCAAGAGCGACATCATTGATGTATACAGAGAAGAGTCGGCCCAAGAATTGAACCCTGTGGCAACCCCATAGAGACTGCCAGAGGTCCGGACAACAGGCCCTCCGATGTGACACACTGAACTCTGAAAAGTAGTTGGTGAACCAGGCGAGGCAATCATTTGAGAAACCAAGACTATTGAGTCTGCGGTGATTGACAGAGTCGAAAGCCTTGGCCAGGTCAATGAATACAGCTGCACAGTATTGTTTCTTATCGATGGCGGTTAAGATATCGTTTAGGACCTTGAGCGTGGCTGAGGTGCACCCATGACCAGCTCTGAAACCAGATTGCATAGCGGAGAAGGTGCGGTGGGATTTGAAAATGGTCAGTATTCTGTTTGTTGACTTGGCTTTCGAAGACCTTAGAAAGGCAGGGTAGGATAGATATAGGTCTGTAACAGTTTGGGTCTAGTGTCTCCCCCTTTGAAGAGGGGGATGACCACAACTGCTTTCCAATCTTTGGGAATCTCAGACGACACGAAAGAGAGGTTGAACAGGCTAGTAATAGGGGTCGCAACAATTTCGGCAGATAATTTTAGAAAGGGTCCAGATTGTCTAGCCCGGCTGATTTGTAGGGGTCCAGATTTTGCAGCTCTTTCAGAACATCAGCTGACTGGATTTGGGAGAAGGAGAAATGGGGAAGGCTTGGGCGAGTTGTGGGGGGTGCTGTGCTGTTGACTGGGGTAGGGGTAGCCAGGTGGAATGCATGGCCAGCCGTAGAAAAATGCTTATTGAAATTCAATTATAGTGGATTTATCGGTGGTGACAGTGTTTCCTAGCCTCAGTGCAGTGGGCAGCTGGGAGGGGGATCTTATTCTCCATGGACTTTAGTGTCCCAGAACTTTGAGTTTGTGTTGCAGGAAGCTAATTTCTGCTTGAAAAAGCTAGCCTTGGCTTTTCTAACTGCCTGTGTATATTGGTTTCTAACTTCCCTGAAAAGTTGCATATCACAGGGGCTATGTACAACTATAAAATGGGCAGTTAAGACTTAATCCTCATGACAAAGTTGGACATATATCAAATGTAAAAATAAAACTATCTAGAGCTTCCAATTTGGCCAGAGGAGCCTGGTTGAACATTTCATGAACGATTTTATTCAATAAATACCTGATTATCAAAATCAATGACAAGCTGCAATGGTAGAGTCTAGCACTGAGGGAAAAGCTCAAGGATTTTTCCCTTAAGGGACGTCCCTCTACCACCACATCACTTCCCCAAACTCTGCTTAGTGTAAGACTAAGTCCCAAATAGCACCCTAATTCCCTATGAAGTGCACTACATACTATGAATGGCATAGGGTGCCATTTGGGACAAGTCATAAGTTTCATTTCCCATCTTGACGGAGTTCACTGATGTACAGTACCAGTAAAAAGTTGACACCTACTCATTCCAGGGTTTTACATTTTTTACATTGTAGAATAATAGTGAAGACATCAAAACTATGAAATAATGTAGTAATCAAAAATAGTGTTAATTTGATTTGTTAATTTTTTTATTTGAGATTCTTGAAAGTAGCCACCCTTTGCCTTGACAGCTTTGCACACTCTTGGAATTCTCTCAACCAACTTCGAGGTAGTCACCTGGAATGCATTTCAACTAACAGGTGTGCCTTGTTAATTTGTGGAATTTCTTTCCTTCTTAATGCATTTGAGCTAATCAGTTGAGTTGTGACAAGGTAGGGGTGGTATACAGAAGATAGCCCTATTTGGTAAAAGACCAAATCAAAGTCCATATTATGGTAAGAACAGATCAAATAAGCAAAGAGAAAGGACAGACATGGTCAGTCAATTCAGAAAATTAAGAACTTTCAAAGTTTCTTCATGTGCAGTCGCAGTTGAAGAAACCATTTGAAAGAAACCATCAAGCTCAATGATGAAACTGGCTCTCATGAGGATTGCCACAGGAAAGGAAGACCCAGAGTTACCTCTGCTGCAGAGGATAAGTTCATTAGAGTTACCAGCCTCAGAAATTGCAGCCCAAATAAATGCTTCAGAGTTCAAGTAACAGACATCTCAACATCAACTGGCCTTCATGGTCAAATTGCTGCAAAGAAACCACGACTAAAAGGACACCAATAAGGAGACTTCCTTGGGCCAAGAAACACGAGCAATGGACATTACATTGGAGGAAATCTGTCCTTTGGTCTGATGAGTCCAAATTTGAGATTACCGGTTCCAACAGCTGTGTCTTTGTGAGACGTTGAGTAGGAGGTGAAGCACGGAGGTGGTGTGATGGTGCTTTGCTGAAAACACTGTCAGTGATTTATTTAGAATTCAAGACACACTTAACCAGCATGGCTGCCACAGCATTCTGCCATCCCATCTGGTTTGAGCTTAGTGAGACTACCATTTGTTTTTCAAAAGGACAATGACCGCAGAGTGAAGGAAAAGCAGCCAACAAGTGCACAGCATATGTGGGAACTCCTTCAAGACTGCTGGAAAAGAATTCCAGGTGAAGCTGGTTGAGAGAATGCCAAGAGTGTGCAAAGCTGTCAAGGCAAAGCGTGGCTACTTTGAGGAATCTCAAATATATTCTGATTTGTTTTACAGTTTTTTGGTTACTTCATGTTTCCATAGGCGTTATTTCATAGTTTTGATGTCTTCACTATTATTTTACAATGCAGAAAATAGTAAAAAGAAACTCTGGAATGAGCAGGTGTCCAAACTTGACTGGTACTGTATATTCTATGGAAGTCATAAAATATGATATACCAATTAGTTATTTGCTCTTATCCTGACTCTAAACTGTATTGGTAGGAGCGATTATCAGAAGTAAATAAGTGAAATCAGGTGTCGGTCTGTGTATGTGATGACTCACATGGGGCGTAGAGCATCATGAGGATCGGCCTCTCCTCCCTCTTCAGAAGCTTTCTGAAGTCCTGAGTGAGAAAAGAGAAGAGTAGTGAGAAACAGTAGAACTAGTGATCTCAGCAGAGGTCATCATGCACAATGTGAACTGTCCTTTTCCCTCAGTATGTGGCTTCCTATGGGTCACTAAAATCAAAGCGACCTGTGTAATCTTTAAAACCAAGAGTTCATTGTTTTCCAACATGACGCTAGTCCCTGATTGAAGAGGAAAATTGTGCGTGTCTGACAAAACATGAAGAGTTATCACAAGAACACTGACAAACTTGCTCATCAATATACCATCAGAAGTAGACAGTGCTTGACTAGATGCCTTTTGATAGAGAGAAGGAGATCAGTCTTCAGAGGGTGAGCTCTTCTACTTCTTTATTCATCACCTCCTGCACTTCATGAAACTCTCATTCAGTAGAAGCTGCCGACACCCCTCAACACCCCCAGGCATGTTATGCCACCAAATAGATGAGTACAAAATAGGATCTCAAGTAATCAAAATAACTTTCCTGTGTGTGTGTGTGTGTGTGTGTGTGTGTGTGTGTGTGTGTGTGTGTGTGTGTGTTGTGCGCAGAGCTGGGTTCTGATGGAGCGTCAGCCTCGCTGTTGGAGAGCTGTCTGAGTGTGCCGACTGCAGTCAGACCAACTCCCCATTAATAGATTGGGTTTGAACTTAACTGCAGAGATTTTCAGCTTTCTGGTCTAGTCTACCTTTATGTGTTATATATATATATATAGATATATAGATAGATAGATATATAGATATATAGATATATGTGTTGTCAGCTTGGGATGCATCAAGGTGGGAGGGAGGTTGGAGGGTAGAGTGGACAGAATCTCTCAGCTCACAACTTTGAAGGGATGTTAAGGCATTGGTCTGTGGGTTGATGGTAATTAACGACACCTGGCTTCAAATACTTGAGGGATTTTCAAATTGTTTCAAAAGGCATTTAGAAGTATTTTGAAAATACAAGAACTTGAATATCGGAATGCATTTGGAAATAATTGGAAAGTTGCCATGTATTTTCAAATACAAATATTTAAATACTCCATGCATTTGAACCCAGGTCTGTTTGTCCTAGGTGTATTTAAAATAATGTATTTGGAAACAGGTTTGCAAATAAGCCATTTATAGGATAAAAAAAATATATATATTCTTTCAAATAGAAGTAGTTGAATTCAGCCAGACTATTTGAAAATACGTCGAAGTATTTAAAATATAAATATACCTATTTTAACCCAGGTCTGCCATCTCAACCCATTTCCGTTCTGAACTGAAACGTGTCCATATCGTGCCAGTAAAAACACATGACCATGCAGATGCACCTTGTTATAAGACAAGGTGTTATTTCTGTACTTACTTTCTCAGTTTCTACATGAACAACATCTTTAGCTTCTGGGTTCTCCTCCCAAAGAGGGGCTCCTGTGGGGTCTTTTAAAAACGCCACCATGGACTGGAGAGAAGGAGAGACCAGAGGGGGAGTCTAAACAACATTTAGCATACTGTAACAGATTAACGTGATGTTAACCCTAGAGAGTCTAGACAGTGCTACACAGTCATTCCAGAATTTACCCCAGTCTTCATATTAAACAGAACAGGAGGAGTTCTAACAGATGGCATTAACTTCCATCTCAATGTTCATCCATCGGAAAGTAACCATGTAAGCAATTTCCCCACGTTCATAATGAGTTTGATAAGCCTTCCAGACCAACATGAAGAGCCATATGCCTCCAGAGACAACAGAAGGTAGGACAGGAAACATTCACCCCTAACTAATACACTGCTCTGTCGCCTGTTCAGACACTTCTGACAATGACACAGCAGTTAGAGCTGTTAAATAATGAAACATTCCTCGATTTTGAAGAATGAATTCTATAAATACCATAGTGAGATTACCCCCATCTGTACGTATCATGATCAACTAGGCAACTACGAACATGTTCAGATTATAGATGTCTATCAAAGGCCAGTCCTAATAGTGCAGACAGTACCTTTAATACAAGACAAGCAACCAGACTGACAAACAACCGTCAACATTGAGTTTAAAAGGGGGGACCCTTTACATTATGATGACAACACAGCTTTCTTAATGTCCATCAGTATTGATGTGCTCACAGGCTCATCCTCTGCCAATGGGCTGGACCAGCCAGGCCAGAGAGACATCAAGGTCAACCCCAGAACAGAGCACTCCATTACTCCAGATACTCTTATGCCTTTGCCCTGATTATAAAGCACTCATAAACTCATTGGATTATCAAGTCTTGACTAAGCAGAACTCAGTCCAATTGGCATCATGTAGGAAGTGAACCATGGTAACATACAGAAACAGGAGACAATGAACCCCCATTCATTTAACCAGGAAACAAATGTTACTTGAATAATTGCAATGTTTAATATTAATTACTGTACTGTTGACTCATTAAGGAAGACGTCACTGAAATAAATACATTCTATTACTGTTGATTGAGACAATGAGTGAGTCAGTAATTACCTTGTATGTAGCAGGCCTGTTGTATTCTGTATGGAACGTGCCATCTCTGCAAGAGACAAGAACATTGTTCAATCAGGGAAGAGAGATGACTGTTTAGCATGGCATGACTCCCTAAAGAACATTCGTACATGTCATTCTCTCCTGACAGGTGGCATCCCTTCTATGCGACACAAGCCCCTGGACATACAGTGAGGTACATGTTACCGTTGATACTCACTTATAATGCAGGAGTTTTGCGCCACCACTTTTTGAGCTGGGATCTACCTTCACTTTCTTACACAGTTTACGTCCCTCTGAATCCCTGAGAGACAGGAAAGAGAGAGAGAGAGAGAGAGAGAGAGAGAGAGAGAGAGAGAGAGAAGAGAAATGTTGACAACAATAGCTGAGTTTCCAAAGGGATGTGGAATTAATATTCACAGCATCGAGACTTGGTAATAAGATTTCTGCATAGACATTAGTCGTCATAATTCTCTGTCAAACACTCATGTCGGTGAACCGATATATCGGTCGGGCTCTAATATACAGACACGCTGATCTATGGGGAAGAGGTTGATTAGACTGGTGTACATAAACACAAATCTACATAAGTACATTGAGCCTCACTTTTGTAATTGAAGAGGTACCATCTTTAGAGAAATGCGCACACCCTCTTCCTATATATCCAGCCACCCACACATTCACAATGCAAGCACAGGTCTCTCTTGACAATAACTCCTCTCCACTGACAATGAGCATGGAAATGAATTACATAAGTACACACAGAGAGAGACTGCCCATCTACCTAGAGCAGAGCTATGCCCTAAGCAAATGGAAGAGATGGAATTAAAATTACAACTCTGACAGCACAGGCCCCCATCAGCAAAATATATCCAGCGCTCTGTCCTTTAAGATAAAAAAAGGAGACACCATTATTAGTGATACATATGTGGCAGAGAGCGCCCATTGTCTGCCAGGAGAAATAGTCTCAATGCAGAGCTGGAGGGAATTTGTCTCTGTCAGGTGGTGATGGTAGACTTCATCATTACACATGGTGAGTGTCCCAAATGGCACACTATTCCCCATGTAGTGCACTACTTTGGACCTGGGCCCTGGTCAAAAGTAGGTCACTATATAGGGAATAGGGTGCCATTTGGGACCATCTTGTATAATGTCCTTTGGATAAGAGAGACTGGACATTAAACCTCAAGTGGTGTAATGTACACCATTTCCCACCTCTGTGCAAACAATGCTACAAGAGGTCACCAAGTACTGCATTTCTGAGTGAGGTAGTGTTGGTGAGCTAGGGGTCCCAACCTTAGCGCAAAACTGTGAAGCACTGAAACACGTAAAAAAAAAAATCCCTGCTAGGGGGAAATGCACGTTTTACCTAATTAAACAGAAATAATGATCTACATGATCAGTCTGAGTATAAAATAAAGTGATTAATGTGAACCTAACTCACAGCTAAAAAAATGTAAAGAAAGCAATCCAATGTTATTTCTTGCCTAGACTTCACTGCAAAAAAAAAAAAAAAACAGTAATATTGAAGTTGCCATGACATCCTTAATAAACAGAACACTTGAGCACACACCTAAATATTGCACTTGGGAAAAAACATGTTAAAGTAAAAATAGAATGAAACAAAAAAAGGCATTCTATTTTGCTCTATTATAGTGGCCACTATAGTAGACATCGATCAAGTCCACAAGGCTACAGGTGTGCTAAAATAACTGTCAGAGTAAAACATGTCATAATCCCCCCCCTCACACGTGTTACTGTCAAGTTCAACACAACAAAAACCATATCTTTGGGCTATACTGCATATTATATTGTAGAACAGATGTCCACAGGCAGAAAGTGTACAATGTGCCAGCAGAGCATGATACCCTTTGTTGGCAGCATAATTGATCTCTTTCAGGCAGAGAGTACACCTGGCCTACCCCTTTTAATCCAGTATTGAAAAAGTGAGAAAGAGGGAAAGTGTGTGGTGTTCCTTTCACCTCTACTATATAGTGGCATCCAGCTCAAGCCAGGCCCAGCTCCACTTGATCCCCAAATTCACTTGTTTATCGGTGTCCCCCCCCACGGGACGGTTGAGCTAACGTGCGCTAATGGGATTAGCATGACATTTTAAGTACCAAGAAAATTTGACATATACATTTCTTATATGGGCAGAAAGCTTACATTCTTGTTAATCTAACTGCACTGTCCAATTTACAGAAGCTATCAAGGTAAAATACCATGCTATTGTTTGAGGAGTGCACAGTTATGAACTTGAAAATGTAGCAGAGCTTGAAACCCTAATAAACCAATTAGGCACTCTTGATAGAACATTTTGAACAGAAATACAATGGTTCATTGGATCAGTCTAAAATATTGCACACTGCTGCCATCTAGTGGCCAAAATCTAAATTGTGCCTTGAATATTGCATTTCAAAGATAAAAAAACAGGCATAATTTTTTTCCTTTGTATCATCTTTTACCAGCTCTAATGTGTTATTCTCCTTCATTAAGTTCACATTTCCACCACCTTCAAAGTGTTACCTTTCAAATGGTATCTAGAATATGCATATCCTTGCTTCAGGTCCTGAGCTACAGGCAGTTAGATTTGGGTATGTCATTTTAAGGCGAAAACTTCAAGGTCCAATCCTTAAGATTTACAAGCAACGCCTCATTTTCACCTAATTCTCTCATTTTTAAAATTAACCCCATACTGTAGAGGGAAAACATTAGTAGGTAACTAGTTTACTAGCTAATGAACTAATATTTCACACAGATTGCCAGGGTCCAGTAAGCAACTAACGTGTTATAACTTGGGAAAGCAAGGATATGTATACCAGCTAATACTATAGCAAATTGGTTAGGTTACTAATGTTAGCTCATCTGACGTAGTAACATTAGCTAGCTAACGTTAGCCGTCTGACTTTATTAGCCAGCTAATTTTCACACTGTAAACTCTATTTTGATCCGTTAAGTTGGATAATGTTGCTCAACATTTCTCTGGCTAGCTAACGGAGAATTCAATCCAGCTAGCAAGATACTTAACAATGCTAACAATACTTGTTCCACACTTTCTCCCTCACCTCAAACTTCCCAAGTGGCAGAAGTTTGTTACAACTCAAAGTACGCTTCATCACCTTCTCACCCACGTCTCCGTGGTCAAGCTTCTCACCTACCTCTTCGTTACCGTTCAGGGGACACGCTGCTGTAACTGGCAAACTGCCTTTCCACTCTCTCAGGTCCTGTCATCTGGTGAGTGTGTCATCCTGGGCTTTCATCCCTCTGTTGGCATGGGCCACCGTTCTCATACTGACACTCGTGAGGAGGTCTCTCTCCCTGTCCAAGCGCTCAGCTAAGCTCTGTTTTGGACCTGGTCCATTGAAAAACTGGACAAGGTGGGAAAACCATAGCCAGTCTTTCCAGAGCTGGTGCTGTATCTAGCAAATTGGTTGTCTCTTCTCTCTTCAGTTGTGTGCTGCATTCTGTTATGTGAACGATTGGCTGAGCCTTGGATACAGCCAGTATTGCTCCAAACGCGCGTCACTCGTTCGCTTACAGCCAGTAGTGATCCAAAGCCCCCCACCCTACCAAACTTTTCTCATCAGATCTAAACGAATCACGTAGGTCACCTATTTTGGATTCAGAACAGCAGATTTCGCAGAAAGGTGACTAGTTTGCCTCCCAGTTTGAGGCGTCACTACAGACCCAGGTTCGATCCCATGCTGTGTCACAACCAACCGTGACCAGGAGTCCCATAGGGCGGCACACAATTGGCCCAGCGTTGTCCGGGTTAGGGGAGGGGGCTTCACTTTGCTCATGTCGCTCTAGCAACTCCTTGTGGTGGGCCAGGCGCCTGCAGGCTGACTCTGGCCGTCAGTTGGACGGTGCTTCCTCCGACACATTGGTGCGGCTGGCTTCCGGGTTAAGCGGGCAGGTGTCAAGAAGCGGTTTGGTGGGTCATGTTCGGGGACGCATGATTTGACCGTTGCCTCTCCCGAGCCCGGTGGGGAGTTACAGCAATGAGACAATATTGTAAATCATGAAATTGGGGAGAAAAATTAAGTATAATTTATATAGCCCTTTGTTTCAACCCACCAGAGTCATCACAGCAGTCAGATTGGTCAGTGAGTCAATCAAAACCCCCAGCTGGTGGGAAAGAATGGATTTGGTGAAGCTCAGCAGCTCCACCCACATCCAGGAATCATGCCATGTCACTCACTGATAATGGATGGGTGTGATGTAGTGTAGCATCTCTCTCCAAGGTGCGTCATGAAGAGTCAAATCAATTACACAGACAACAGGGTGTTGGTTGGAAGAGGGAACACAGTGGGTGTTGGGAGGAAGAGGCAAGAGGGAGAGTGGCGGAAAGTTATGGGGTGTTAATAAAAGTTGACGCTCCTTGAAAAGTTTAAGTGATGAGGGAACTGTCAGCAATTCACCTCCAGAGGTGAGGTGAAATCAAATTGATAGGTGAGCGACAAGTAGTCCAAAAAAAGTAAGCCCAGTGTGCAAAACTGCTTGTGGCTTTCCTGCTGGGAAGAGGTTTCAGAATACCATTTAGTCTGATTGTACACCAAGCAGTCAGAGATTGATTAGCCCATTGCTCATTAGCAAAAACAACTAGTCATTTTGTTACAAATCTCCTTGTTTTAGCAGCAGCGTCTGTAGTCTGGCATCCATGCCTGACCTGGCACTGTCTCCTGCCCAGTTCCTCTGACATCACTGTTGGCCATCTCTCAGGTCCTGTCATCTGGTGAGTGTGTCATCCTGGGCTTTCATCCCTCTGTTGGCATGGGCCACCGTTCTCATACTGACACTCATGAGGAGGTCCCTCTCCCTGTCCAAGCGCTCAGCTAAGCTCTGTTTTGGACCTGGTCCATTGGAGAACTGGAGAAGGTGGGAAAATCATAGCCAGTCGCCAGACTCAAAATGCTAAGCTAGCAGCTGGCACTGCATCACCTATGTGACTGAACAGCAGCAGAGAAGCATGTCATCTAAGGCCCCGTAAAGAGTCTCTGGCACAGGTATATGTACAGTAATTGCTGCTGATTCCACGCCTTTCAGTATTTCTTTAGATGTTTTGGAGAGTGGACTGATTGTTGAAATGAGTGAGAAGAGAGGGAGATAGAGTAGTGGGCAGGATTCGTACCCTCGCTGAAGGTAATATACTGTATACAGTATGTGCTGCAGGCAGCAGTGTTTACCATTAGACCAGCCTCAGGCACCCACACCCTTCAGTATTAAGGAATACGGTGGAGAAAGAGGGTTGACAGTAGATTTACTGCAGTGAAAAGAAAGAAATATTTACTTATGAGAGATTTTCTAGGTCTATATAAAACAGCTGACCAGGCTACATTGTTCTTAGACACTTTTCCCTTCTCATTCATCATCCATCTTGTAGAGGTTTGAGAGAAACTTTGAGGGATGCTTTAAGTGGTAGGTGTCAGAGGGGTGATCTTTATTCTTTTGTAGTTCTGTTTGAAGACTTTTCTCCCGAGCAACAAAGATGGCTCAAGTGGTTGAGGTTGACTTATATAAAAATAAAAAAAGGGAAGATAAAATGGAAGGAAATCATGTAGGGTAGAGGCCGGATCACACAGGGGGGGGGGGGGGGGGGTGAAAGAAATGTTTAAGGAAAACAATTCTTCTAGTGTGTCTTGGGAACATGGTGGATCCTCCCAGTATGAACACTTCCAAAGACTTAGTTTCAAATGGTTCATCTGCCCAGACTTGACAGGTCTATTGCATGGGCTTCAGGAAGACAGGGACAGGAAAGCGTGTTTTCCGAACAGTGCCTATAACTCATTCATACACACACAAATGAAGGGTCTGAAGAGCGGTTTCCTTATTTCTATCCTCCGTAGAGCCCTCAGCAGAATGTGGATATGGAGAAAGAGACTGCCTATTTTAATGAGCATATCTCGTCTCCAATTTCCACTGTGACTTCAGGAGGATATGCCAGGGAGAGATGGAGATGGCATGGGCAGAAAGACATTTGACACGAGCGCATTCAGCTGGCCTAGGCTTCAATAGCTGCTATCGATTACTTTGTCCAGGCCTGTCTCACTGTGCTATTACAAGGCAGCCATATAAAAAGAGGGTTTTACAACTTCCTTCCTATAGCTATACATATCAGAGCTGGGACTGGGCGGAATGCCTCAACATTTTTCTAACCTAAAATGTTATTCAGAAGCATAATGGGACATAACGTACGTGACATGGTGACTTAGACATTTTTCTAACCTAAAACGCTTCTCGGATATCTCTTAGAAGCTATATACTAGGGATGCACGATACATCAGTGAACTTCTCGGACGATATTAGCTAAAAATGACAACATCGGCAGTGGCCCGATGTCTAGTTCAACGCCGATGTCAAAGTTGACATTCATACCTATAACGTAGGTACATGACGTAATGACGCCACGTATAATTTAGCGCTACACAGCATTCCTAACCTAGCCCACAATGTCTGCTGTGTGGATCGAGCAGTCAACAAGTCGAGCAGTCATTTGAAAAAGAAAAAACTTCAGCGAGACAACTCAAAGGCAAAATCCATTAATGCCAAGATAATGGAATTCATCGCCCTTGACAATTAACCGTTCTGTCGTGGGTGATGTTGGCTTTCGCCGACTCATCGAGCACTGGTACACACTACCAAGTGCGCTATTTTTCAGATGTTGCCCTACCGGAGTTAAACAATAGCATCACTGCTAAAAATATTAATTTAAATAAAAGTCAATTTCTTTTTGCGTCACTGCTATTAGCTTCACAACTGACATTTGGACCAGCGATATCAGCCCCATGAGCATGCCAAGTCTGACAGCACAGTGGTTCGTCGAGGACTGTACAGAGGAAAGTCGTATTGCATGCTCATGAATGTGCTGGTTGTCATACCGCTGCTGGCATTTCAGAACATGTTTTAAACATGAACACACTAGCTAGCTCCATTCGAACAACTGACTGGAGAAATAAGCTCATCAACTGCACCTGCAGCAGACGTGATACCCTCTGTCATGGCATTGAAACGCCTGCTTAACCAAACTGCCGACAGGCTGTGAACAAGCGATTCTGTTGCATTCTCTTTACTGCGTCGCCACCATGCTCGATGCTATGTACAAGGACCGATACTTCAATGCAGACAAGAAACAGGGTTTACGTGAAATGTTACATACACAGCTGGACACGAACACAATGAGAGTGCGCACTGAGGAAGAGAGGCCAAGGACAGGCAGAGCTGAAACTTCACTGCTTGACATGTATGATGAAATTCTGGCTGAGACTGAACAACGTAACAGCACAGCAAGTAAGTGAAAGAAATAGGTTTTGATTATGTTTTACTGGTAATGGGGACATACGTAAATGCCAACAAAATAACTTGTCAGGGTGGTGTGTAACCTTTATTTAACTAGGCAAGTCAGTTAAGAACAAATTCTTATTTACAATGACGGCCTACCCCGGACAATGCTGGACCAATTGTGCGCCACCCTATGTGACTCCCAATCACAACCGGATGTGATACAGCCAGGATTTGAACCAGGGACTGTAGTGACATCTTACACTGAGATGCAGTGCCTTAGACAGCTGCATCCATGCGTTATCTATAACTGTACAAGAATGCTTATAAAGCTGCAATTTTTTTATATAAAAAAATATATAGGTATCGATTTTTTGGGCAAGGAAAATATCAGATATCAGTGCATCACTACTATATAACATGTGACACATTTAGTCAATGTATTAATGCATGCCATTCCATCAACCCTGTACTTACCCACAGTTGACCCAGGCGATGGTGCCCTGTCCTTTGACAACCTGGGCCACGTCAGACAGCAGCTTGAACTTAGAGTCCCCGGAGGTAGCTGTTTACACACACGATAAGAGGGGTGGAGTTAGGCCTATATTTCACAAAAACACAATTCAGTTTTACTACTCACCTTATAATACACAGTAAACAATAGAATTACAACCTCTTTCTCCCAAAATCATGGTTTTAGGATTCCGGATTTCCTGCCTATTCCTTAAAGAATCCGGGAAACTTCCAACCAGGGTTTCTGAAAAAATGTCTGGAATTTTGAAACCCTAGTTAGAATTCAATGAAGGTTGGAGTCGAGTCAGAGGTCATAACACTAAAAACATGGACTGTGAACTCAAACAGCTATCAATCACACAAGGGTACTTTATCCATGAACATTACCCTAGTGTTACTTACATAGACCTAGTCTCTGGGAGAGCATAATCTACCATTCACATGGTCTACACATTACCTAACAGAGTCATCACTAAACTACTTGCACCAGGTTATAAAAATCATAAACACATCATAGTCCAAGGCCTAGTGAGAAACCAACTAATAAACTGCATTACACAATGTCCTTTGAGATACAATGTGGATTCAGAGAAGTAAGCACACCGATTCTTTCGTCTCTGTTGAACAATACATACATTGTACAACCCCTTCAACATTTGTAGTATTATGTGTTGGACACCTCTATTTTACATTTTGGGGCATTGCCATGGTCCTCTGGAGGTCCTGAATCACACCAGGTTGGTTGGTGGTAATACAAACATTGTGCCTTGACGTTAGAAATCACCATATATGTTGAGTTCAAATTGCTTGCAGATTGAAGTTACTGGAGAGACTTTTCCTCAAGTTGGTGGGGTCTCAGATGGGGCACTGGGAAGCACCGGAACACTTAGTATCTGTGACAGACAATTCTGGAGCTTTTTGGGCCCCTCTTGTGAAGGAACCAAGTAATGCGCCAGTGGCGGTCAGGGAGAGGATCCGACAGCAGGAAATGAAGTGAGTAAACATTCCTAAACCTTCCCTTCGGAGAAGGCCAGAACGCAACACCACAGTAACGGCAAGCAATCAATCCCAGGGTGACGTTCGATACGTGCAAGTCTTATCCAATGACCTAACACTGGCTGAATTATGAAGGAGATACATTTGGAGTGGAGCCGTGCACAAAATTCATGGGAGCAGTGGGGCCTTGAGACGTAGATTGTTTATGAACATCAGCATAGAGCAGCACGTACTGTACGCGCACACTGCACTTTCTTCTGGCCTGAAATATGCTAATGAAAATGTAATTAAATGCAAGAGGGTGATTTCCCTAATGGCTGTCAGTGAATGTAGTTTCATGGCTTCATTTGATCACATTGAGCTTTTGGGTGTGTTTTTCTGTTCAGTACACTGTTATGTAGCACTTCCAAATCCAGGGAATAGAAGAGAACAAAATATGCTGCAGGTCATTATAAACAAGCAGTGTGATGCATAACCACTGCCCTTCCACAAAGTTATTCATTTACCATTATAAGGGACGGATTGTCAGAGATAAGATCACACTTTAAGAGGTCATTTACACCGAAAAAGGCAGCTTGGGGACCATATTCACGAAGCGTCTCAGAGTAGTGCTGATCTAGGATCACTTTAGTCTAGATCATAATAAGATTACGTTGAGCTGATCCTACATCAGCACTCCTATTCTGAGAGGCTTTATGAATACAGATTTCAAAGCTTTTTTTTTGTCTACAAAGGCCTAAAGTATGCCCACTAACTCACCTGACAGGACTGACTTAGTGTACAGCACCAGGACATTGTTTCTAACCCACCTGATTTAGTGTAGAGCACCAGGACATTAGTTCGGGTCCTCAGGAGCTTCTTTAAGTCCTTGTGGTCACTGACCTTCTCTATCAGAGGAGAGACCTTCACCGCCGCCTGCAGCACAGACGCCAGGCACACCTGCAGACAGAGATGGATAGATACTATTTTATTCATTACTATTATTTCAGAGGCCGACTCACATTCAGAATAACTCCCACATTGGATGCTACAGTGCAGAAGAATGGTCATTTTTGTGATATGAGATGTCAGATACCTCATGTGCAAGACAAAACCCAATGTATGTGGTCAGCACCAGGTGAAACAAAGACTGAGTCTTCTCATTGTGTGTGACTGAGGGCCTCATTGGTGGGCACAACACATTAGGTCAAATAGAGTCTAAGGTACAACATATGTGAATATGAAAATAAGTAGGAGTTTAAATATTTTACTTTAAGAGGTTAAGGATCACACCCTTTTTACCTAAAATGACATACCCAAATCTAACTGTCTGTAGCTCATGACCTGAAGCAAGGATATGGATATTCTATAAACCATTTGAAAGGAAACACTTAAGTTTGTGGAAATGTGAAATTAATGTAGGAGAATAACATTAGATCTGGTTAAAAAAAAAAATTGAAATGCAAGAGAAAGACCATAATGTATTATCCAGCCCAGACAATTTAGATTTTGGCCACTAGATGGCAGCAGTGCATGTGCAAAATTTTAGACTGACCCAATGAACCATTGCATATCTGTTCAAAATGTATCAAGACAGCCCAAATGTGCCTAATTGGTTTATTAATACACTTAAGTTCATAATTGGGCACGCTCCTCAAACAATAGCATGGTGTTATTTCACTGCAATAGCTGCTGTAATTTGGACAGCGCAGATTAACAAGAATTTAAGCTTTCTGCCCATATCAGACATGTCTATGTCCTGGGAAATATTTGTTGCTTACAACCTCATGCTAATCACGTTAGCCTACATTAGCTCGGGACGGACACACGTTGCTTTCTGAGCACTTCTACAATAACTGTATGGGGGGGGGGGGGAAAAATATTAGTTAAGACAAGGGACAGAACTGATATTGACGATTGAGTGTGAGACTGAGTCGGTCCTCAGCTATTTGATCGTTCAAGAGCTGCCGAGGCAGAGCAGGCTTATTTCACAACTACATTAACATTAGACCCTTTAGAAATGTAGGAAAAGCTGGTGATGATTTCTCCCCCACGCGATCACATTTCTCCAGGCTCATTTGCGGCCTTAGAGTGGGTGTGCATAGCGCATATTGTTGAGAATATCAGATTGAAAACGTACAAAGAGCACAATTACATTCACAGGAAATTGATGGATAGCATAGTGTTATAGTGAAATGAAAGCTGCACTATGGAGAGTGGCGGATGTGAGGTTGGGAGAGGAAGGACACGGACATCAGCACGGATGGAGCTACACACAAAGAACGAGTAGAGGATATGCAAAAACCTTCCCTGGAACATTGACCTTGTAGTGCTCGCCGCTCACGCATCACATGCCCTGACAGCTGACAGGCAGCCAATACTGCAACAATGGCTGGGCAATCAGTGCATTGGTTGGTTTCCTTACCTAGGTACCTACTCCTTGGCTTAGGCTACATGACATAATGTCACTGTCCTGTGTCAATGTGAGCAGCATCCTCATGACTGTATTGCGGAAGCAGACACACACACCTCCCTGTTATATTATCAACATCTAGTGAACAGCAGGAGGACTGTCTCAGACTAGAGATTAGACTTCCAATCGATGGAGACCGACAGAACAGACTGGGGGATACACTGCATGCTAGGCAGCTAATCATCCACAGCTGAAGAGGTAGCTAGACCTAGCTCATGTCCATAGCCTCAGGAATGTTCTAGTGAGCAGAGAATGTAATGAGAAGAAAAAAAAACAAGTCCCCTTGGATGTCAGGCACTTATTTCATGCTGTGGTTGGTTATAACACAATTTGCTTTATGTATTTGTATATTTCTTTCTGGTGAGTGTTTGAAGCTGAAGACCTAGGCTAGCTATTCTGTACACTTGTATTATGTTTCTGAAGACATGCCTACTCCCTTTAGCAATAGGGTTAGTTTGAGTTGTGCATTGTGTGCTACACTGATTCACCAAATCATGTTGTTTTCTTGTTTGCATTCAGGCAATTCCACAGCAACAGAGTGATGCTGAGACTCAGATTCTTCACTTTAAAATGGATGTCGAACCAAAACCATTGAGCGCAAAGTTAAACCATACAACTCGATGCACAAGGATTCCTTTTAACAATGTTCACTAATCATTGGTTGTCTGACATACAAATCAGGAGCCTCAGCATCACTCTTAACATGGAATTGCCCATACAGTCGTGGGCAAAAGTTGAGAATGACAAATATTAATTTTCACAGTCTGCTGCCTCAGTTTGTATGATGGCAATTTGCATATACTCCAGAATGTTATGAAGAGTGATTAGATGAATTGCAAAGTTCCTCTTTGCCATGCAAATGATCTGAATCCCCCCAAAAACATTTCCACTGCATTTCAGCCCTGCCACAAAAGGACCAGCTGACATGTCAGTGATTCTCTCGTTAACACAGGTGTGAGTGTTGGTGAGGAAAAGGCTGGAGATCACTCGGTCAGGCTGATTGAGTTTGAAAAACAGACTGGAAGCTTCAAAAGGAAGGTGGTGCTTGGATCCTTGTTCTTCCTCTGTCAACCATTGGTACCTGCAAGGAAACACGTGCCGTCATCATTGCTTTGAACAAAAAGGAATTCACAGGCAAGGATATTGCTGCCAGTAAGATTGCACCTAAATCAACCATTTATCAGATCATCAAGAACTTCAAGGAGAGCGGTTCAATTGTTGTGAAGGCTTCAGGGCGCCCAAGAAAGTCCAGCAAGCGCCAGGACCGTCTCCTAAAGTTGATTCAGCTGCGGGATCGGGGCCCCACCAGTACAGAGCTTGCTCAGGAATGGCAGCAGGCAGGTGTGAATGCATCTGCATGCACAGTGAGGCGAAGACTTTGAGGATGGCCTGGTGTCAAGAAGGGCAGCAAAGAAGCCACTTCTCTCCAGGAAAAACATCAGGGACAGACTGATATTCTGCAAAAGGTACAGGGATTGGACTGCTGAGGACTGTGGTAAAGTCATTCTCTGATGAATCCCCTTTGATTGTTTGCGGCATCCGGAAAAAAGCTTGTCTGGAGAAGAGAAGGTGAGCGCTACCATCAGTCCTGTGTCATGCCAACAGTAAAGCATCCTGAGACCATTCATGTGTGGGGTTGCTTCTCAGCCAAGAGTGGGCTCACTCACAATTTTGCGTAAGAACACAGCCATGAATAAAGAATAGTACCAACACATCCTCCGAGAGCAACTTCTCCCAACCATCCAGGAACAGTTTGGTGACGAACAATGCCTTTTCCAGCATGATGGAGCACCTTGCCATAAGGCAAGTGATAACTAAGTGGCTCAGGGAACAAAACATCAATATTTTGGGTCCATGGCCAGGAAACTCCCCAGACCTTAATTTCATTGAGAACTTGTGGTCAATCCTCAAGAGGCAGGTGGACAAACAAAAACCCACAAAATCTGACAAACTCCAAGCATTGATTATGCAAGAATGGGCTGCCATCTGTCAGGATGTGGCCAAACAAGACACTGAAGCAGCAAACTTTGTGGAAATTAATATTTTTGTAATTCAACTTTGGCCACGGCTGTACACTTAAGGTTTAAGATACCCTGACAGTCCTTCCTGCACTGAATTTAAAAATTATATATATTTGGTAATGCTGAGTGCAAAAGACATAAAGGTCACTAATATCACACAGAATATTATGAACTGATGGTGCCGGAAGATCGCAGCCGTTGTCTGTTTTTTTCTTCACATTATTTGTAACTTATTTTTTTACATAAGATACAGTGGCAGAAACATAACGGCAAAAAAAAAAAAGCTTCTGGCTATCAGGACAGCGATCACTCACCTCGGATTAGACAAAGATTTTCTTCAACAAGCAGGACGCACAGGATGTACTTCAGACACCCGACAAGGCTGAAATCCCCGTCATTGGCAGGAGAAAGACGCAGGTATAGGAGGACACAGGGCAGGGTGCCATGTAAGGAGCAACGGACGGCGAGTGGGAAATCTGCCTTTACATCAATATTACTTGCCAACGTACAATCATTGGACGAGGTACGATCACGAATATCCTACCAACGGGACATCAAAAACTGTAATATCATGCGTCACCGAATCGTGGCTGAATGACGACATGGATAACATTCAGCTGGCGGGATATACGCTGCACCGGCTAGATAGAACAGCACACTCCAGTAAGAGGGGGGGGGGGGGGGGGGGGGGGTTGGTCTGTGTATATTTGTAAACAGCTGGTGCACAAAATCTAAGGAAGTCTCCAGATTTCGCTCGCCTGAAGTAGAGCATCTCATGATAAGCTGTAGATCACACTATTTGCCAAGAGTTAATCTATATTTTTCACAGTTGTTTATTTACTACCACAGACGGATGCTGGCACTAAGATCGCACTCAGTCAGCAGTATAACAAAATAAGAAAACAGGGAAACGCCCACCCAGAGGACAGCACTCCTAGGGGCCGGGGACTTGGACGCAGGGAAACTTAAGTCCGTTTGACCTAATTTCTATCAGCATGTTAAATGTGCAAGCAGAGGGGGGAAAAAAATGAAATTAAACTTGAGACCAGCTTTACGCCATACAAAGCTCTCCCTCGTCCCCCATTTGGCAAATCTGACCATAATTCCATCCTCCTGATTCCTGCTTACAAGCAAAAACTAAAGCACCAGTGTCTCGGTCAATAACGAAGTGGTCAGATAACACTCCTGTAGCTTAGCATCTGCGTTTTGCTAGCACAGACTGGAATACGTTCCAGGATTCCTCAGATGGCATTGAGGAGTACACCACATCAGTCACTGGCTTCGAGGATATCATCCCCACAGTGACTGTATGCACATACCCCAACCAGAAACTATGGATTACAGGCAACATCTTCACTGAGCTAAAGGGTAGAGCTGCCACCTTCAAGGAGCAGGACTCTAACACGGACACTTATAAGAAATCCCGCTACGACAGATGAACCATCAAACAGGCAAAGCACCAATACAGGACTAAGATCGAATCGTACTACACCGGCACTCGTCGGATGTGGCAGGGGCTGCAAACTATTACAGACTACAAAGGGAACCACAGCCGCCCAGTGACAAGCCTACCAGACGAGCTTAAAAAAATTAAAAAACTTCTATGCTCACGTCGAGGCAAGTAACACTGAAACATGCATGAGAGCATCAGCTGTCCCAGATGAGTGTGATCACGCTCTTCACAGCCTATGTGAGTAAGACCTTTAAACAGATCAAAATTAACAAGGCCGCAGGGCCAGACGGATTACCAGGACGTGTACTCCGAGCATGCACTGACCAACTGGCAAGTGTCTTCACTGACATTTTCAACTTGTCCCTGACTGAGTCTAATACCAACATGTTTCAAGCAGACCACCATAGTCCCTGTGCCCAAGAACACGAAGGTAACCTGCCTAAATGACTACCTAGCCGTAGCACTCAGTTCTGTAGCCATGAAATGCTTTGAAGGCTGGTTATGGCTCACATCAACACCATTATCCCAGAAACCCTAGACCTACTCCAATTTGCATACCGCTCAAACAGATCCAGAGGTGATGCACTCCACACTGCCCTTTCCCACCTGGACAAAAGGAACACCTACATGAGAATGCTAGTCATTGACTACAGCTCAGCGTTCAACACCATAGTGACCTCAAAGCTCATCACTAAGCTAAGGATACTGGGACTAAACACCTCCCTCTGCAACTGGATCGTGGACTTCCTGACGGGCCACCTGCAGGTCGTAAGGGTAGGTAACAACACATCTGCCACGCTGATCCTCAACACTGAAGCCCCTCAGGGGTGGGTGCTCAGTCCCCTCCTGTACTCCCTGTTCACCCATGACTGCATGGCCAGGCACGACCAACACCATTAAGTTTGCAGATGACACAACAGTAGTAGGCCTGAACACTGACGAGACAGCCTATTAGAGGTCAGAGAACTGGCCAGGTGGTGCCAGAATAACAACCTATCCCTCAACGCAATAAAGACAGGAGATTGCAGACAGGAAAAAGAGGACCGAGCACGCCCCCATTCTCATCGACGGGGCTGTAGTGGATCAGGTTGAAAGCTTCAAGTTCCTTGTTGTTCACATCACCAACAAACTATCATGGTCCAAACACACCAAGATGGTCGTGAAGAGGGCACAACAAAGCCTATTCCCCCTCAGGAGACTCAAAATATGTGGCATGGGTCCTCAGACCCTCAAAGGTTCTACAGCTGCAACAGAGCATCCTGACTTGTTGCATCACTGCCTGGTATGGCAACTGCTCAGCCTCCGACCGCAAGGCACTACAGAGGGTAGTGCGTACGGCTCAGTACGTCACTGGGGCTAAGCTGCCTGCCATCCAGGACCTCTATACCAGGCGGTGTCAGAGGAATGCCCTAAAAATGGTCAAAGACTCAAGCCATACGTCATAGACTTCTCTGCTACCGCATGGCAAGCGGTACCGGAGCACCAAGTCTAGGACCAAAAGGCTTCTCAACAGCTTTTACCCCCAAGCCATAAGACTCCTCAACAGCTAATCATATCGCTACCCGGACTATGCATTGTGTCCTGCCAACCCCTCTTTTACACTGCTGCTACTCTGTTTATCATCTATGCATAGTCAATTTAATCCTACATGTACAGTGGGGGAAAAAAGTATTTGATCCCCTGCTGATTTTGTACATTTGCCCACTTACAAAGAAATGATCAGCCTATAATTTTAATGGTAGGTTTATTTGAACAGTGAGAGACAGAATAACATGTCAAAATCATTAAAATGATTTGCATTTTATTGAGGGAAATAAGTATTTGACCCCTCCGCAAAACATGACTTAGTACATGGTGGCAAAAACCCTTGTTGGCAATCACAGAGGTCAGACATTTCTTGTAGTTGGCCACCAGGTTTGCACACATCTCAGGAGGGATTTTGTCCTACTCCTCTTTGCAGACCTTCTCCAAGTCATTAAGGTTGAGGCTGACATTTGGCAACTCGAACCTTCAGCTCCCTCCATAGATTTTCTATGGGATTAAGGTCTGGAGACTGGCTAGGCCACTCCAGGACCTTAATGTGCTTCTTCTTGAGCCACTCCTTTGTTGCCTTGGCCGTGTGTTTTGGGTCATTGTCATGCTGGAATACCCATCCACAACCCATTTTCAATGCCCTGGCTGAGAGGAGGATGTTCTCACCCAAGATTTGACGGTACATGGCCCCGTCCATCATCCCTTTGAAGCGGTGAAGTTGTCCTGTCCCCTTAGCAGAAAAACACCCAAAGCATAATGTTTCCACCTCCATGTTTGACGGTGGGGATGGTGTTCTTGGGGTCATAGGCAGCATTCCTCCTCCAAACACGGCGAGTTGAGTTGATGCCTAAGAGCTCCATTTTGGTCTCATCTGACCACAACACTTTCACCCAGTTGTCCTCTCAATCATTCAGATGTTCATTGGCAAACTTCAGACGGGCATGTATATGTATTCTTGAGCAGGATTTCAGTCCTTCACGGCATAGTGTGTTACCAATTGTTTTCTTGGTGACTATGGTCCTAGCTTCCTTGATATCATTGACAAGATCCTCCCGTATAGTTATGGGCTGATTCCTCACCGTTCTCATGATCATTGCAACCCCACAAGGTGAGATCTTGCATGGAGCCCCAGGCCGAGGGATATTGACAGTTCTTTTGTGTTTCTTCTATTTGCGAATAGTCGCACCATATGTTGTCACCTTCTCACCATGCTGCTTGGCGATGGTCTTGTAGCCCTTCCCAGCCTTGTGTAGGTCTACAATCTTGTCCCTGACATCCTTGGAGAGCTCTTTGGTCTTGACCATGGTAGAGAGTTTGGAATCTGATTGATTGATTCTGTGGACAGGTGTCTTTTATACAGGTCACAAGCTGCGGTTAGGAGCACTCCCTTTAAGGATGTGCTCCTAATCTCAGCTCATTATCTGTATAAAAGACACCTGGACCCAGAAATCTTTCTGATTGAGAGGGGGGTCAAATACTTATTTCCCTCATTAAAATGCAAATCAATTTGTAACATTTTCAACATGCGTTTTTCTGGATATTTGTTGTTATTCTGTCTCTCACTGTTCAAATAAACCTACCATTAAAATTATAGACTGATCCTTTCTTCATCAGTGGGCAAACGTACAAAAATCAGCAGGGGATCAAATACTTTTTCCCCCCACTGTACATATTACCTCAAATAGCCCGACTAACCGGTGCACCATTGACTGTACCGGTCGGTACCAGCTGTATATAGCCTCCGCTACTGTTATTTTTTTTTACTGTTTTCTTTGCTTACCTATTGGTTTATCTAATACCTATTTTTTTTTACTTAAACTGCACTGTTGGTTAAGGGCTTGTAAGTAAGCATTTCACTGTAAGGTGTAAGCATTTCACCTGTTGTATTCAATGCACGTGACAAATAAACTTTGATATGATCTGATTTAACATAACCCATCAGATCTATCCCATTAATTCTGTTTAGTGCAGAACTATAATCTGTGGCAAATCCCTTCATTACTGATCACATTCAACACATATGCCGTAGCTCAGCATATCCAATAAAGATACTATGTACGCAGCTGTCTGTACTGTAGGCCTAAGTGCAGGAGCTCCTCTCCTCTCACCCCGAAACTGCATCCCAAATGGCACATTATTCCATATGTACTGCAATAAATAGGGAGTAGTGTAGCACTTGGGAAACAGCCAGAAAACATTGAGGAAGTCCATTAGAACACTACCCACCTACCTTTATCAAAAAATATTTTATTTTTTTAAAAAGTCACGTTATATCAGTGTAAAAAAATACCACGCCAACTAAGCAGCCAGCAGAGAGAAACCCAGCCGGTCGTCTCACTCGCGCTCTCTCTCTCTCTCTCTCTCTCTCGGCGCCCGCTGTACCCGCCATCTGGCGTGACAAATCTGCTTAATAAACTGCGTCCTGTTTTAAGTTTTGTTTTAAGGTGTGCACTGAATCAGAACAAATCAGGGGTGGGTTTGTCAAACACTCCATTTTGTCTCTGATTAATGACTCGAATAACAGTAGAGAATGCGTGTGTGTATGTATGTTGTGTTAGTCCCTCTGTGTCTCAGTGTGACTGTGTGAGCATGTGTTGTAGGCCTACATGTTTGTATGTGTGTGACCATGCAAGTGTGTTTGTATGTACATGCATACATAAGTACGCAACTACGGGCATGCGAGATGCTAAGGACACTGCATCTAATAACACCATTTTAGCTGACATAGATGTCCGTCTCCCCCCTCAGTGATGATAAAATGGCCTCTGATGAAACCGCTGACAGGGAGGAAACTATTGTGGCCCTTCTCAATTATGATGAACACCACCTTTATCAATGATTGCATCCCAAGTGGCACCCTATATAGTGCCCTACTTTTGACCAGATCTTATGGGCCCTGGTCAAAAGTAGAGCACTGTATAGGGAACAAGAGCTCTAGAGGGTATAGTGGGCAACCAACCAACCATGATAGGAGGAGGTCCCTCAATCCAGATTAAGAGATAAAAAAAAAAAAAGGAAATAGCTTTGACAGGCAGCTAGGCAGGGCCGCCAGGGGGACAGTCTTCAACACACAGAGCAGTAGGTCAGTCTCCCTTCATCTCCCACACATCATTATTTTTTTTTTGAATTGCTACACTATACTGAACAAAAATGTAAACTTAACGTGTAAAGTGTTGGTCCCATGTTTCATGAGCTGACAAAAGATCACATAAATGTTCCATACGGACAAAAACCTTATTTCTATCAAATTTTGTGCACAAATGTGTTTCCATCCCTGTTAGTGAGCATTTCTCCTTTGCCAAGATAATCAATCCACCTGACTAAACAGCATGATAATTATACAGGTGAACCTTGTGCTGGGGACAATAAAAGGCCACTATAAATGTGCAGCTTTGTCACAACACAATGCCACAATTGAGGGAGCATGCAATTGGCATGCTGACTGCAGGAATGTCCACCAGAGGTGTTGCCAGATAATTTAATATGCATTTCTCTACCATAAGCCGCCTCCAACGTCACTTTAGGGAATTTGTCAGTATGACTAAACGGCCTCACAACCGCAGACCACATGTAACTACACCAGCCCAGGACTTCCAGATCCAGCTTCTTCACGTGTGGAATCATCTGAGACTAGCCACCTGGACAGCTGATGAAACTGAGGAGTATTTCTGTCTAATAAAGCTATTGGGGAAAAACTAATTCTGATTGACTGGGCCTGGCTTCCCAGTGGATGGGCCTATGTCCTCCCAGGCTCACCCATGGCTGCACCTCTGCCCAGTCATGTGAAAATCCATAGATTAGGGCCTAATGAATTTATTTCAATTGACCAATTTCCTTATATGAACTGTAACTCAGTAAAAATCAATGAAATTGTTGCGTTTATATTTTGATATTGATTACTGCACTGTTGGGTAGAACATGAAAGTTAAGCACTTCATTGTTCTTGTGCATGTGACAATAGAACTTGAATTCACAAACACACAATTTCCCCTGCTTGCCATTACACAACAGCAGTACCCACCTTTGTTTGACATGGCAGTTACTAAACCACCAAACAGGATGCTGAACAGGAAAGGTCCATGAGCACAAATTGTGTGATTGGAATGATGTCGAAATTCAGCCATTATGCATGTAGCCAATCAAGGGACGAGTGTTAGTAACAAAGTAAAATAATGTAGGCCTAACTAACATGTCAAATTTGTAGCAAACAAGGTTACATTCCTAGCAATCATTCCTCAAGAAATGCAGTTATACTAATAAAAGTGTAGAAATATCTTAAATGTTCAAGTGACTGGCCAACATACCCATCCATGAGTCATAATAACCCCACCTCTCGTTCAAACACCTAGCTGTCTAACTGATTCCAAAGGGCATTTTCATCAGACGTAAACCATGCCCACCCCGGAAAAAAGTAGCAACCTGTTGGGGGGTGAACAGTAAAGCAACGGGTGGTCTTTGTCACAGTCACACTTCAAAAGAAAATAAACCGTTCAACTTAGGAGGCTAATTTACGCATTCAGCCAAATCACAGTTCTGTTCCCAAAATAGACAGCGCAAAAAAAGACTACTGTGCCTTGAAGCCAGACATGAATAACAACAGAGAGAGACGGCCAAGGTATGCAGGACAACTAGGTAGGTTAACTTCACGTCATCATAGGAATTCTATATCCATTCTCGGAAAAGGGACACTAGATGCCTGTTGTGCTGACCATGCATTCACGAGGATCTACACGTTTTGATCAAATAATATGAAACTACAGTAAGATACTATATCCACTTGTTTTTGTGGGGTTTATTTATAAGCCTCAGGTTCAGGCTCTGATTTAAAATTACTAGGGCTGTCAACATTGCCTCCCTGCACGAAGACCGGGAAAAGATACATCGCAGGCTTTTGTAGATTAAATAAAACGAACAACATTTACATTCAAACATGTCTCTGTTTATATGACACAAAGAATGAGCACAAACAACTTACCAACAAGAAGAATATGTACATTTTCAGCTCTCTCATCCCACTCCCGTAGCGGTTCCAAGAAGCCATGATGCCGTTGCCACGTCTGGATACGCACGCGCAATCGGGCTTTTCGCGGATTCTCGAGAAGCCCGCAAGGCTTCTTAGGAAATGTAGTTTTGGAGGATAGACTATAGCCCGTTCGCATAACCAGAGATGGGCCCTGGCCTCGCCACAGACATTGAAGCGCTTCTAGAGTTTTGAGAGCTCTAAACGATATTTGGTTGACCCCCACAGCTTTTAAAGTTAATGTCCTGAAATTCTTCACATTTTTCTATGGGGTGTAGAGACATTTTTAATTCACATTTTCTCCAATTCTTAACATTTTTGCTTGGGGCAGATATAACATTTGGCAGATTTAAAACTAATTTCATGCGATTCTACAAATTTTGCCATGGGATGGATACTTTTTTGGGCAGTTTTAAAGCTAATTTCCTGCAATTCTACCCATTTTGCCATGATTTACGCCGGTCAGTAATTCTTTCGGCCATGACTAGTAGGCTACAAGGTTTAGATAGCTGGCTAGACTAATTTACCTTGCAATCTGAAATGTCAGCTGACATGGGCTAATTTAGTGAACGTCAGTGACTGACATAACAAGAGAAAAACTGCTGACGCACTATCAAATTTCGAAATTGCACATTGTGTATTCTACTATCCATCTAACTGTAAATTAAGACCCTGACTGACTTACCATTTTTTAAGTATAATAATTGGTTGGGGCTGCTTATGTCTAGAAATGGCACCGAGGAAGTGTTTGCACAGGTGAGAGTGAGCATATGGTTCTTACCGTTTCACTATAAGATTTACATTTTAGCAGATTTAACCTTTATTTAAATAGGCAAGTCAGTTAAGAACAAATTCTTATTTACAATGACAGCCTAACTCAGGCAAACCCTAACGACGCTGGGCTAGTTGTGCGCACCCTATGGGACTCCCAATCACGGCAGTTGTAATACAGCCTGGAATTGAACCAAGGTCTGTAGTGACACCTCTAGCGCTGCGATGTAGTGGCTTAGACCACTGCACCATTCGGGAGCCCCCAAATGCTTTTATCACGAGCAATTAGGGTTAAGTGCTTTGCTCAAGGGCACTGCGACAGATTTTCACCTAGTCGTCTCGGGGATTTGAACCAGCAACCTTTCGGTTACTGACCCAACGCTCTTAACCTCTAATGCACCTCTCCTTACACCGTAATCTATTTAAATGCGAAGTTTCTCCAGGCCTATGTTATTTATCTGAAAATAAATGGGAACATAACTCAGGCAACGATCCAAGTCTGGAAAGGCAGCTCGATGTGGGCGCATCATGTAGGCTACTGCTCTCAACCTGTACTGGTGCCGGGAAATCAGGAATCGCCACTACTGTGACTGAACTAAACTATTCAAACTTCAAAGCTGAAATCAACTGCCATCAGAGATAATTGAATGTTTTTTTGTGTGAAAATTATCTTGAACTTCCATAGATTCAGATATAAAGTCATTGTAAGCAGGTTGACAAGGGTTCCCTTAAAAAATAACAATAGTCAGGCTTTATATTGGTACCAACCTCGCATCCGGGGAGACCATGAACAATGAGGGGTGTTTCTGTAAGTAAAATAACATTTATTGCATATCCCCAGATAATAATAAAACAAATCATGTTAGTGAAGTGTCTTTAATATGAAACACAGGGAGGTCATCACAAACCGTTACTCCATACTCCAAGTATGTATATGCGCTTGTCATTTTTTTATATAGCAAATTCTCTCTTGTGCACCCCTCTCGGTTAGAGTTGCGATGGTCCTTGTAGTAGCTTCCAACTCGCAGAGAGAGCGCAGTAACCAGCTGCAGGTCGTTTTGATCGAGACATTGGAGAGTGGAGGGAGATAGACTTCTGTTGAGGTAGCCTGAAGAATCAAGGAGAGCCCTCGTGCTTTGCGTGACATTTAGAACAAGTTAGAAAAAACATCAAAGGTAAGAATACACTTTCATGTATTTATTGGACAGGCCTTTGCATGGGCCTTTGTCATATTGTAATATTTGCAATGGCACAATAGTAATTCGATTTAAATTTAACTTTTAAAACGAAATAAACAAATAGCCTAACTTTCCAATAAACATTTTATTCTGGAATGATTATCCTTTTCCAAAATGGTGCTAGTTATAGATAAGGAATAAAACACTTTTTTTTGTCAAGGAATTGATAGAATAGCCTATATTGAGCACCGTTTCCACATTTTACATCCAATCCATTTATCATGCGATGAATTAGAAGTTTCAGTTAAGAAATCGTGTTACTTACACATAACAGTATTTCTGTGTGCCTCCTATCTTGTCAATGTAATCATACCTTGAATAGAGGGCACTGTTGGCGTCGTAGTTTGTTCCATAATATCTTATGTTTATTCAGAGCAGTTAGCGGGTCTTTTATACCGCTCGAGCTTTACTTTCTACTCACGTCCAGCCGAGGATCAGAGGCATTTTTGGGCTGCAGGAACCTACCGCCACATTTACACTGTTATAAACTTAATTGTGTTGTGCTGTCCGTAATCAGGACCCGTGGGGTAGCGTTAGAAAGATGCAGAGGTCCAG
Organism: Salmo salar; assembly: GCF_965601325.2. NCBI lineage: Eukaryota > Metazoa > Chordata > Actinopteri > Salmoniformes > Salmonidae > Salmo > Salmo salar. Next base: position 23,425,708 of record NC_138315.1, read on the forward strand.
AGAGTAGACTCTCCACATTCGCTTTTCTCTTTCTTTCTTTATCTCTTTTGTCCTGTGATTAGAAATGTCTGTTTTTCAAATAAATTAGAAAAGTAGTGTCATAAAATAACATTGAAATTACTCATGCAGCTTGGAGAATAGACCTTGCACCGGTTGTCCTTTTCCTTTAGTCTTGCGCAACGGCATGGGTGCCAAGTTGATAGTGGATGTATAATAATATTGCAGATTTATTACTGGCATCCCACTGATACCTGTTAAATATCAGTTTTACAGCTTGCGGATTTTGCAACAAAAAAAGAGCGAATATAGGTCGTTGCGCACAGAGAACATTATATTCCCAACAACCGCGAGTTGCCTTCCCTTATTCCCTTATTCCTCCTTGATGTGAAGTTGATTCATTATTAGTTTGTAGAAATTAAAAACTATAAACGAATACAGTAAATGTCACATTTCTGAATTTAGCATTGATTCTTATGGTAGGTGAAGTCTTTCTACCCTTTACGCATCTCATACACTTCTATTCTGCAAGCCATGTTCACCCTGCGGCCACATTGCATAGAATAACATATAATTACTTCAGGTATTACAACACATCCAAACAGAGAAAAGGTAAAGAATGACGACTAGGCTGAAACACCAATTGATTGCTTTTCAAGTTCAAGGCTCCGTTTAAAATTGGTATTGAATCCATTTGAGAATGTTGCATTTTTAGAGCACGATAGAGGGCAGTGTTCAGCAAAGCTGCGCAGCTGTAGAACCACAGGCAGGTGAGGGAGCGAGAGTGTGGAGGCAAATGTGGCCGAAAGCATTTACACCTGCATTGCTGACATATTTTCATATACTTTGATATTTTTGAATACTTTATCTAAATATGAAATCTCCTCTTATTTGTTGAGTCTGAATTGCCCCGAAATACTGTCGGGAAAATGTTGTTTTGTTGGGCTGTAGAGTGAGGACAGTGAGGCTATCTGACTCGAAATCCGAGGTTTATCGTTTATTTCCGGAATGGTTTGTCTATTGAACCTCTGCAGACACATCTGTTCCTGCTAATGAATTGCGGCTACGCTGTTGAATGTTGTTCACTAAGCTATCTGCATGTCAAATGTATTAGTTCAGCCCGTGAGCCGTTGGTTCGTTTATCTTTAGTCCGTTTGTTAATACTCAGAAGTCTGTCATAAAAATAGGTTAATTGGAATTAGATACCATTTTTCAGTAGACCCATAGCAACCAATTGGTTAATTCGGTGGGTACCACTATGCATCAAAGCTCTTGATAGACTGTTTGGAGATGTGCGTAAATTTGGTTTGTTTTTCCACAATTTGTGTAAAAAAAAAAAAAAACATTATAAGCATCGCGTTTACGCATATCAGTGTCTGTCAAGTGTCCACTGGAATGGTACAGTACTTTAAATGCGCTTGGTAGTAAACTATTTTCAAAGTTGCTGCTTATTGCTGTCACTGCCTTATTACTTTTCGTGTTTATATTCAACTCTTGGATACTCACTTCCCTATAATATTTCCATTATAGCCTATGCCAAGCACCATGAAAGTTGAGAATTTGTTTCTAATTTACACAATCCTCCCTTTATCTGGCATTAATAGGCTGTTGTATAGACAATGTATCAGTAACAATGCGAAGGGATTTCCCAGCCATACACAATAGCATTGGGAAACAATCACGGTATCAGTGAACTAACGGGAAGCATACTGCTCTGCTGACAGCTTCTCTCACAGTCACATAGCGTTGCACATAATAACACATTGCTTATTTCTGATTTGATTCTATCTAATTCTTATTCAAACCTGGATGTATACACTGTTTTCCATCAGACACCTGTAATGAGACCAGGGTAATGTTTTCAGTCTCCAGTTTGCCCTGAGCAAACAAATGTGCTCATCTGGAGTGCGTCCCAGACTGCACACTATTTCCTTTATAGTGTACTACTTTGGACCAGAGCCCTTGTTCAGCAGTTCACTGAAGTCTTTACAGCACCATGCCTTGAACAAATGCGCTGCCCATTCTATTAATATTCATACAAACTCCCACTCGGACGGACGTTAATTCAAGTACTGTCTTAGATTCCTGAGTCCGTCCTTTCAAATGTAAAACAGGTTTTCATCTTTAATGAACTTATGAGGGCCCTTGACAGTTCTTGGTTGGTGGGTTAACTGAGCAAAGGGTCTCTCTGAGACAAACACACACCACGCCTTGTGGACAGACGACTATAGTGGTGGTCTACGTAATCATGTCGTCCACATATCTATTATATGGGGGGGATGGCAAAGTCAAAAGCCATCTGATATCAGCATAAATTAATTCTATTCATTAATATGTCTGATGGTTGGAATAATGAGTCCTTGGTGCTCATCAAAGTTTTAATAGTGCATATTTAAGCCATATGAATTATTTCTGACGTCGGCAGTCGGCGCATCAATTGAGAGGGGACAACTGAGATAAAAGTTTAATGCAGACAGACCGAGGAACTTGATCTGACCGACCTGCCGGCTGCAGTTAGATATCAATACCTGGATGGAAAAATGGGAGACCATGAATACGTCCAAAATGGCACCCTATTCCCTGTTAGTGCACTACTTTTGACCAGAGCCTTATTTCAGACGCAGCCCATGCTCAATATAGTCCTGACTGCTGGATGCTAGAGGAGAGAGTGCGTGTCAGAGCCAGAGGAGATAACGAAGACTCTGAAGATACAGTGGATCTGGTGGTGTGTACTATAGGGGAGAGATAAGGCGCACGCAGAGGTTTAGCTCCATTTCAAATGCACACAATCACTTTAGTTTATGTGCAGCTGGCAGCTAATGTTGATGTGAGAATATTATTTTAAAAAAGACACCTTTTTGGGCCTAGAAATAAATGATATGTTGATTGAACTACGTTTTTCATAGGGTCTACACAATAATGTAATGTTATGCCAGTGTTATTTCTCTTAAAGCATATTGAATAGCCAACCCTTGGTATTCAAGGGGCCTCCTGCCACAATAGAGACATATTCATCGTTAGAATGCCCCTGAGTTATTCTGTCAGGAATGCCTCTTGACAATAATAAACATATAGCTATATAGCACCTCACCTATTGATCTGTCGCTTGGCACAGAGAAGTTGTTTACATAATCCACGCTTTTACAATGGTGGAATTGTGAGTGAAGTATGCCACTACCTTCAAAGCAACTTGCCAATGCCATACTTTGACTTGGTAAAGATGCCAACAGAACTGCTGTAAGGCTGTCTGGCTCTGTCGTGCCTCCTTCTCCTTCCAGTCTGGAGAGTTTGGTTTTTCCTGTTGAGCTTTGTTCAGGGCTGTGGGCCATTGGAGGGAGAGGGAGAGGGAGAGGGAGGGAGAGCGAGAGGGAGAGGGAGAGGGAGAGGGAGAAGGAGAAGGAGAGGGAGGGAGAAGGAGAGGGAGAGTGATCTATCCTTTAAAAGTGGGGTTCAGTTTTATTCATATGGTAATTGGGTTAGTGGTGAGCAGAAAGAAACGAACTACGTAACTACCCACATGCCTTTTCAGAGAAATCCTCTCTCTGATGTGTTTGGTGGTATTGGTGCTAGATCTAAAGGTGTGTGTGTGTGTCAGTGCGTGTGTGTGTGTGTGTGTGCTACCCACCTTGTTTTGTGGCTTTGCAGACACCTGTCCTTTATTATCAAATGTTTAATATTCTGAACACAAATGGCAAACACAGTCAAGTCCTTCCATCGCCATCCACTGAGTAAATACATTGGAATAATAGCTTAAGGCACAATGACTTGTGAAGGCCCTTCTTTGCCATTCCATCTATCTGGAGATCCTTCAGTTGTTTGTTTGTCCACTGGTGCTGATGATAGTTTTCCTCCCTGATGGGACTGTCATGGGGCTTGTTTGGTGTAAGGAGGACAGGTTAGAGTGTCACCAACTCCCTAAACTCTTGGCTCTGCCTCAAATCCATCTCTGTGTGACCAAAGAGCTCTAATTTCATGTCACCCAACAATTGTAAACACCTGCAGTTGGCTAAATGGCATTGGCACTTGGATTGGAACTGGTGCTTTGGTCAGATGACATGAAAATAGAGCTCTTTTGCCATGCACACCAGTGGTGGGTTTGGTGTCGAAATGAGAATGCAGGAGCAGAAAAGAACCCCATATCTACTGTCAAATACTGTGGTGGATCTTTGATGCTATGGGGCTATTTTTCTTCCCCTGGCATGGGGCACTTGTTAAGGTCAACAGCATCATGAACTTTACCCAGTACCTGGGTACCCAGTACTCCTGCCAGGAGGCTGAAACTTGGTCGCAAGTGGATATTCCAGCAAGACAATAACCCCAACCACACATGAAAATCCACAAAGAAATGGTTAATTGACCACAAAATCAACATTTTGCAATGACCGTCTCAGTCTCCGGACTTGAAACCCATTGAAAACCTGTGGTTTGAAATGAAGAGGGCAGTCCATAAGTACAGAGGGAGGATATCAAGGATGTGTGTCACGTCCTGACCAGTAATAGGGGTTATTTGTTATTGTAGTTTGGTCAGGACGTGGCAGAGGGTATTTGTTTTATGTGGTTCGGGGTGGTGGTTTGTTTAGAAGGGTGTTTGATTTACTATTTCCTATGTTTTTTGTATTTCTATGTTCTCTCTAGTTTAGTATTTCTATGTCTAGGTAATTGGGTGTTGGACTCTCAATTGGAGGCAGGTGTTTTTAGTTGCCTCTGATTGAGAGTCCTATATATAGGTATGTGTTTTGTTTGTGTTTTGTGGGAGATTGTTCTGTGTATAGCCTTGTGCCTTACCATACTGTTATTCGTCATTGTGTTTTGTGTACGTGTTTATTTTGTTTTCCCTTCTTTTCCTTAATAAGGAAGATAAGTACATACGATCTCGCTGCGTATTGGTCCAACAAGTATGTGACAATGTGGAAGGATTCTGTATGGAGGAATGATCTAGGGGCTCAGACACACCAATAGCTTTTGCTGGCTGAGAGTACTTAGCACCTTTGAACAGTGTGCCGGCCGTAATTTGAGAACTGAGTGAGCATCGATGTAGAATTGCATAAAAATGTCGGGATTCAGGTCTACTGAGGGTGGTCCCTAAAATACACTAGATCCACATTCGGTGTGATGTGTGCAAGCCGATCCTTCCCAATGTGGGGAAGGATCTACATTGTAGAAAAAGGCTAATTTCCGTTATTCACACAAGGTGAGGTATTGAAAGGTATTCAAAACAGGTGTGGCAATTATTTTGACCACTGTTTTTGAGAGGAAAAAAAGATATTACCTGTTAAACAAAATATATTTCTCTGAGCAATTGTATTAGTATAAAATATAATTTCCATTTTTTTTGCATATAACATCGCTCAGTATGTTAATCATTTCTTTTATACAGTCATTATTGCTCATCTTTATCAAGGGTGTTAATAACTTCGGACCCCACTGTATTTCACCTGCTGCAGGTTGACAGCAAAAATACTGGTGCCCTTGTGGACAGCTGAGCAGGGCCCTAGATTTCTCATGTGAGGGAGAAAGCTAACAGAATGGAAACTGCCTATTTAGCAGAGTGATAACTGGGACCTGTTGCTTGTTTGATTCATTATTTCACTTGCCATTAAGCAGGAAAAATAAAGGCTGGTTCTGGGATAGTTTGACTATTGGTTTATGTTCTCATTGCCAACAAAATACAGGGACTTTTCTTAGGCCTTAAGGCAATAAGGAAGTGAGGGTAGAGTGTTGAATGGCTGAAAGGTCATTTTTAAAGCTTTATCACCAGACAATCTAGACTAGAGAGAAAAGGAATTGCCTACGTGGGGCTTCTCTCTGGGTGGAGAGGTTGCTCACACACAGAGAATAAATGGATAGGATGTGAATGAATTATTATATGAAGTCTCTCTGGACTCTGACTGGACCCATTCAATCTCTCAGGACCCATGGTGGTCATTGTGTTTGAATGCTGTGTATTTGGCATGGTCTTCAGTGTCTGTCTGTGTGCGTCCTATAAATGTCACTCTATTCGCTGTAGTGCACTTTGGCCAGAACCCTATGGATAGGGTGCCATTTGAGACACATCCTCTGTGTGTAACCTGGTCTCTGCGGTTCACTGCTCTAGCCAGCTTCACCAGCCTTTGAAATCCGATATGGCCGCTCCGCCTCCGGGCCGCGTACTGTGTGCAACCCCTAATTAATGCTTGATGCGAGCGAACAGGCTCAATTTGTCTGCAGAGTCTTATCGATGTTGTCCTTGTTGTTATTGTTTTCCTCATCCTCCCCTCCTTATTGTCGTAAACAGACAGAATGGAGAAGAAAGAGAAGACAATGGTCATTTCAAGTCTGGAAGTAAAAATAAATATCTCTTTAAGTGCTGAAATTCAGTTGATTGACAGTCCGGTCAACAGTTTATGAAGGGATTTTTCTGCCCTGAAATTACCCTGTTATAATCATTGTTACTTGCACACATGTATGTTTGTTATGGTCTTGAAGGGGCACTATAGTGTATGTATCTCATCCTAACCTCAACTGGCCACATAAATTATGGATTGTTGATATGCTTTTGTTGTTGGACAAGAGACTATGAATTCGCTCAGTTTTTGTTTTTACATTTCTGACCATTGTCGCACCCCCTTGCTGCCAAAGGAACGCTAGCTGTAGTTGTACATGAAGCCACGTGAAGGCATGTGCCTGTTCAGCCCTACAAGGCCTCAATGAGGAGCAGAAAGAAAGGGGGAGAGGCAGAAAACGCTCCCACAGTTGATTTGGCCATTGTTGGGGGAGGAACACTATTCCCATTGATGCCGTGGATGCATGATAGTGAAATGGTGAACCCCCCCCCAAAGCTTTAGGAAAGGGGGCTCTTTGAGAGTAACAGGCGACCCGGAGGACTGTGTTAGGAGATGGGTGTTAGAGGCTTTGTGGTGATGGTGGGAACATTATCCCTGCTCCAGTGATTTAATACCCCTGTGTTCAAGGAGGAGCTCTCTGACGGTGTGTGTGTGTGTGTGTGTGTGTGTGTGTGTGTGTGTGTGTGTGTGTGTGTGTGTGTGTGTGTGTGTGTGTGTGTGTGTGTGTGTGTGTGTGTGTGTGTGTGTGTGTGTGTGTGTGTGTGTGTGTGTGTGTGTGTGTGTGTGTGTGTGTGTGTATAGGCCTCTGAGGCTGTCACCCCTCACCATAGCCTCTACGAGTCTTTGGTCTTGAGGCCTTTTGCCCAGGGTTAATGTCCCATAGGAACAGGTCTTTTGTGGAAGTGGAAATGCACTGTCACACAATACAAAACCTTTCCCTTCCCTTTTAGACTTACCTGAGGGGAGAGAAGTCTCTATTCTTGCCTAAGGCTTTGCTTGGAGAGGAAATAGCTGTAGGCGTACTGTAGGGCATGGTTCATATAGGAAGACGCCTCTAGCATACATCACTGCAGTCTAGCTAGGAGACCCCAGGACTATCACGTCTGGCTTTTCAGTTTTTATATTATAGTAGCACTGTTGAATATTAACATTTTCTATAATTTTTTTTATTTTAATTTACAGTCGCCTGTGTTTTGGCCTCTTCCTCTTCCCAGTCCAATAACACAGAGGGGTCTTAAAGTGAACCAAACAAATTTGCCCATGAACTGTCTTTGATTAGCTGTCTCGAGTGGGAAATACTGTATAATAGTCTCATTAGTGTTAGAGACTGACAGTCCTGTGGTCCTCAGCATGACTAGAGAACAGCCAGTGGCTTTAACAGTGTGTGTGGTTTTTTGTGTGTTTGTGCATGTGTGTTTGTGTGTGTGGCATGGCTAGAGAGCTGCCAGAGCAAGTGGTGACATCCTCTCCCCCTGGTCAGAAACTCTTCAACACAATCAGATAATCCACAGTATTCCCTATATAGTGCAGACTTTTGACCAGGACCCAGAATACTGTAATAAACAGTTGATTATAGTAACACTGGTGAAAATAGTGCACTATATAGGTAATTTCTATGTGGGTATTCTAGTTTTCATATTTCTATGTTGGTGTGCTTGATATCGTTGTCTCTAATTGGGGATCATATTTAAGACGCATTTTTTCCACCTGTGTTTATGGGATATTGTTTTGAGTTAGTGCACGTAGCACCTCTTAGTCACGGTTTGTTGTTTTGTTCTTCCTTTGTTGTTTTGTGCGTTTCTAATATTAAATATGTGGAAACCATATCGCGCTGCACCTTGGTCCGATATTTATTCCAATGATCGTGACACTTCCCTCCAGCCTCTTCTCTTTTTCCCTCCCGGCTCTCTTCATGTTCTCATGTCTATTTCTCCATATCTCATCAGCACGTTCAAATAGAGCAGGGGTCAGCCCACGAGTGATTTTGGTATAAAAAAAAAGACTAAAGTCACCAGGAATTCAGCTTAAAATATTTTCTTTATGTAGGAAATCTGATCACAAGTGTGACTTTTCTCACCCCGTCACCATCTAGTATAAATGATCACAGATACAAAGGTACTATTTAATTGTTTATTGAGCACCGGTGTGTGTAATGCGCAGCAGAGCGCTGTATGCCCAAAGAGTTTCATGCTCGGGGCAGACACACAGCGCCCACACAGCAAGCTGGCACAGAAGCAACAAACAACACATTTTAGCGATCTCTTGGCCATTATTACACTGATCACCTAATATTGTTAAGAATCCTAATTCTGTTCTCTGTATGTGAATACCTGTTCGCTAACCGTGGTTGAATTTCAGAAATTGAGATGTGTACTTACAGTACGCCTCATCCTGGGAGTTGTAAAGGGAGTGAAGGCGCATTCAGACCCTTTTTATGAATGGGTTCCCGCCACTGTACAAAGCCATTCACCTGTGCTTGAAAATAAAATTAAAACTAGTTGTAACTGTCTACCATCTTCCTGTCCAGTCCTTTGGACTCTAGCTGGCCAGCCTCCTTACACAAAGTATTCCCACAAATACAGAGACATATGTGATTGTGTCTCAAAGTAATCAAGAGATGGAATTATTGTTATTTTCAATAATTGGGCTTAATTGCTGTCATTTGCATTGTACAAATTATTATGTTCTGGCCCCCCATAATTGGCCGCTGGCTGAATCTAGTTACCTACCCCTGAAATAGAGGGTCTTAAAACGTCTTAGGGCTAGGCCCCTTTTTTCTAAATTTCCGCCTGAATGACGTGTCCAAAGTAAACTGCCGGTTGTTCAGGCCCTGAAGCCAGGATATACATATAATTGGTACCATTGGAAAGAAAACACTTTGAAGTTTGTAGAAATGTTAAAATAATGTAGGAGAATATAACACAATAGATATGGCAGGAGGATATTCAAAGAAAAACCAACTGTAATTTTCATTTCTTTGAGAGACCATCCTCTTACAATGGCAAGTATAAGGTCATACGGAAAATTTGCTCCCTGGATGCAATTCCTATGGCTTCCACAGGGTGTCAGCAGTCTATGTTCAAGGTATCAGGCTTGTAAATTTAAAAAATGAATAAGAAATAACAGTTTTAGTAGAAGGACGCAGTCTTGGAAATTTGTGTTTGCCACGTCATGATGACAGGGCACCTGCTAAAATCGGTTTCATATTGAACATACTTCTTCCAGTAAGAAATATTATATTTTGATTACATTTTAGAGTATATGAGGAGTATATAGAAACGTATTTTGACTTGTTGAAACAAAGTTTAGGGGTAGAATTTCGGATTCCTTTCTCATGTTGAACGAGTGGATTACTCAAGTCGATGGCGCCAACTAAGCTGACTTTTTGGTATATAAAGAAGGATTTTATCTAACAAAACGACACAACATGTTATAGCTGGGATCCTTCAGATGACAAATCAGAGGAACATTTTCAAAAAGTAAGTGAATATTTAATCGCTATTTGTGAATTTATGAAACCTGTGCCGGTGGAAAAATATTTTGATGTGGGGCACCATCCTCAAACAATCGCATGGCATGTTTTCGCTGTAATAGCTACTGTAAATCGGACAGTGCAGTTAGATTAACAAGAATTTTAGTTTTCAACCGATATAAGACACTTTTATATGTACGTAAATGTTTAATATCCCACATTTTTATGATTATTTATTTGAATTGGCGCCCTCCAGTTTCACAGGAAGTTGTCTAGCGGGACGTCTAGGCTTAAGAAGGTAACTAGAGAGTCACAGTGTGGGCCTAATAATATTGCAAAACTAAATGTGATGGGAGAATCAGAGTTTGTTATTGAAACCATGGACAAATGTAACACCCTGGGGTTGATTGACAGTTTTCTTATGTTTTTACCTTTATTTAACTAGGCAAGTCAGTTAAGAACAAATTGTTGTTTACAATGACGGCCTACCACGGCCAAACCCTAACAACTCTGGGCCAATTGTGCGCTGCCCTATTGAACTCCCAATCACGACCAGTTGTGAAACAGCCTGGAAGGATGGGACCCAAACACAGCATCCCCTATGGACATTGTCCATCCATCCAAGTTTCACAACTGTGTGGGTTTATCTCAACTGCAATACAGTAACCGAAAGGTTGCAAGTTCGAATCCACGAGCTGACAAGGTACAAATCTGTCGTTCTGCCCCTGAACAAGGCAGTTAACCCACTGTTCCTAGGCCGTCATTGAAAATAAGAATTTGTTCTTAACTAACTTGCCTAGTTAAATAAAGGTTAAATAAATAAATAAAAATGCAAGGGAAATGCAGCGTTCCATTGGAAATGAATGCACTTCTGGTGTACCAAAATGCAATGACGCTGTCAGTGTGATCGAGGCATTAGTCTACATCTGTTGTTTACGAAGCATGTGACAAATAACATTTGATTTTATGAGGCTAAATATTGTGAGCTGGGGTTAGAAGGCTGGAATAGCCCTACTACATTGGCCTGATACAGATACAGGCAGTGGTGGAAAAAGTATTGAATGGTCATATTCAAGTTAAAGTCAAGATATGTTAATAGAGAATGACTCAAGTAAAAGTGAAAGTCGCCTAGTAAAATACTACTTTAGTAAAAGTCTAAAAGTATTTGGTTTTAAAAAGTTAAGTAAGAAAAGTAAATGTAACCCAGGGGCACGCTCCAACACTCAGACATAATTTACAAATGAAGCGTTTGTGATTAGTGAGTCTGCCAGATCAGCGGCAGTAGGGATGACCAGGGATGTTCTCTTAATAAGTGTGTGAATTGGACCATTTTCCTCTCCTGCTAAGCATTTGAAATATAACCAGTACTTTTGGGTGTCAAGGAAAATATATGGTGTAAAAAGTACATAATTTTCTTTAGGAATGTAGTGGCGTAAAAGTAGTCAAAAATATAAATAGAATAGTAAAGTACAGATACCCCAAAAAATGTAGTACGTTCAAGTATTTTTACTTAAGTACTTTACACCACTGGATATAGTATGTGTCCCAAATTGCACCCTATTCCCTATATAGTGCCCAACTTTTGACCAGAGCTGTCACGTCTGATTTGGACTGGCGGATAGGCGGAATCAAATGCAGGAGACAGGGGTGCTGGAGGTGAGTGTCTTTTAATAAAACTGACACACACAAACGCCGAAAAGCACAGGGCGCTATACAAAGTTCGCCTGGGAGAAACACTTTCCCATAAAACACAAAATATAATTCCAAGGCACAAAAAGGCAAGGAGCGCAGCCCGGTAAATCCTTCGATAATAATTGTCGGTAACACAACGTGGACAATAAACAATCCCGCACAAAATCCCAACTGAAAACACACCTTAAATAAGCCCCCACTAATGACATACACAAAACAGGTGCGGAACAGACAGACAAAGCTAAAAGACACAGAAACAACGATCGGTGGCAGCTAATAGGCCGGCGACGACGACCGCCGAGCGCCGCCCGACCGAGGAGGGGCGCCACTTTCGTTGGATCCTGTGACAGTACCCCTCCCCTGACAGCCGCGCGCCGACGCCGGCCTCGGGGACGGCCCGGAGGGCGAGGCGCCGGCCGATCCGGTCGGCGACGGTGGAAGTCCAGCAGCATAGAGGGGTCCAGAACGTCCGCCGCCGGAACCCAGCACCTCTCCTCCGGACCGTACCCCTCCCAGTCCACGAGGTACTGCAGGCCCCCTACCCGACGTCGGGAGTCCAGGATGGCTCGGACTGTGTACGCCGGGATCCCCCCGATGTCCAGGGGGGGCGGGGGGGCCTCCAGCACCTCACTGTCCTGCAGCGGACCAGCTACCACCGGCCTGAGGAGAGACACATGAAACGAGGGGTTAATGCGGTAATACGAAGGAAGTTGTAACCTGTAACACACCTCGTTTATCCTCCTCAGGACTTTAAACGGCCCCACAAACCGCGGACCCAGCTTCCGGCAGGGCAGGCGGAGAGGCAGGTTCCGGGTTGAGAGCCAGACTCTATCCCCCGGGTTAAACACAGGGGCGTCACTGCGGTGGCGGTCAGCGCTCTCCTTGTGTCGTTCGCTCGCCCTCAAACATTCCTGGACCGCGTTCCAGGTCTCCTGAGAGCGCTTGACCCATGCCTCCACCGCAGGAGCCTCTGTCTGGCTCTGTTGCCATGGCACCAGGACCGGCTGATACCCCAGCACCATCTGGAAGGGTGACAGGTTAGTGGAGGAGTGGCGCTGAGAGTTCTGGGCCATCTCGGCCCATGGCACGAACTGCGCCCACTCCCCTGGCCGGTCCTGGCAATACGACCGCAGGAACCTGCCCACATCCTGGTTAATGCGCTCTACCTGCCCATTACTCTCGGGGTGGAACCCCGAGGTCAGGCTGACCGAGACCCCCAGCCTCTCCATAAACGATTTCCATACCCTGGACGTAAACTGGGGACCCCGGTCAGATACGATGTCCTCGGGCACCCTATAGTGCCGGAAGACGTGGGTGAACAGGGCCTCCGCGGTCTTCAGGGCCGTAGGAAGACCGGGCAAAGGGAGCAGACGGCAGATATTAGAGAACCTGTCCACAACGACCAGGATCGCCGTGTTCCCCTGAGACGGCGGGAGATCCGTAAGGAAATCAACCGAGAGGTGAGTCCAGGGCCGCTGTGGAACGGGGAGGGGCTGTAATTTCCCTCGAGGTAGGTGCCTAGGAGCCTTACACTGAGCGCATACTGAACAGGAAGAGACATAACGCCAAACATCCTCAGCCAAGGTGGGCCACCAGTACCTTCCCTTCAGGCCCCGCACTGTCCGTTCCACCCCAGGATGACCCGAGGAGGGTAGAGTATGGGACCATCGGATCAGGCGATCGCGAACACCAAGCGGAACGTATTTCAGGCCCACGGGACACTGCGGTGGAGTGGGTTTTGACCGACCCGCCCGCTCGATGTCCGCATCCACCTCCCATACCACCGGTGCCACCAGACAGGAGGCGGGAAGTATGGGAGTAGGATCGATGGTCCGCTCCTCGGTGTCATAGAGACGCGACAGTGCGTCAGCCTTCCGGTTCCGGGAACTTGGAATGTACGAGAGAGTGATGTTAAACCTCGTAAAAAACATGGCCCACCTTGCCTGACGGGGATTAAGCCTCCTCGCTGCCCGAATATACTCCAGGTTACGGTGGTCGGTTCAGATGAGAAAAGGGTGACGTGCCCCCTCAAGCCAATGTCTCCACACCGTCAAAACCCTGACCACGGCTAACAGCTCCCGGTCCCCCACATCATAGTTGCGCTCCGCCGGGCTCAGCTTCTTAGAAAAGAACGCACATGGGCGGAGCTTCGGAGGAACGCCCGAGCGCTGCGATAGCACAGCTCCTACCCCAGCCTCGGATGCGTCCACCTCCACTATGAATGGCAAAGAGGGGTCCGGATGCGCCAGGACAGGTGCATTGGTAAACAGAACCTTCAGACGATGGAAGGCTCTGTCCGCCTCTGCTGACCATCGTAGCCGCACCGGCCCCCCCTTTATCAGTGAGGTAATGGGAGCTGCCACCTGGCCAAAACCCCGGATAAACCTCCGATAATAATTAGCGAACCCCAAGAACCGCTGCACCTCCTTCACAGTGGCTGGGGTTGGCCAATTACGCACAGCCATCACGCGGTCACACTCCACCTCCACCCCCGAGGTGGAAATGCGATATCCTAGAAATGAGACGGCTCTTTTGAAGAACTCACATTTCTCAGCCTTGACGTATAGGTTATGCTCCAGCAGCCGCCCAAGCACTTTACGCACCAGGGACACATGCTCGGCGCGTGTGGCGGAGCAGATCAGGATGTCATCGATGTACACCACCACACCCTGCCCGAGCATGTCCCTAAGGACCTCGTCCACAAAGGATTGGAAGACAGCGGGAGCATTCTTTAACCCATACGGCATGACGAGGTACTCATAATGGCCCGATGTGGTACTAAATGCGGTTTTCCACTCGTCTCGATCTCGGATACGCACCAAGTTATACACACTCCTGAGATCCAATTTCGTGAAGAAGCGCGCCCCGTGAAATGACTCCACTGCCGTAGCAATGAGAGGTAGCGGGTAACTGAAACCCACTGTGATAGCATTTAGACCTCTATAGTCAATGCACGGGCGCAGACCTCCCTCCTTCTTCTTCACGAAAAAGAAGCTCGAGGAGACGGGGGATTTAGAGGGCCGAATGTATCCCTGTCTCAAGGACTCAGCGACGTATGTATCCATAGCCACTGTCTCCTCCTGAGACAGAGGATACACGTGACTCCTAGGAAGAACCGCGTCAGCCTGGAGGTTTATCGCACAATCCCCTCGTCGATGGGGTGGTAATAGAGTCGCCTTCGTCTTACTGAAAGCGATAGCCAAATCGGCATACTCTGAGGGAATGTGCACGGTGGAGACTTGGTCTGGACTCTCCACCGTAGTCGCACCGATGGAAACTCCTATGCACCTACCTGAGCACTCCCTCGACCACCCCGTTAGAGCCCTCTGCCCCCACGAAATCTTGGGGTTGTGTGTGGCTAGCCAGGGGATTCCCAGTACCACTGGAAACGCTGGGGAGTCAATGATGAACAGGCTGATACGCTCCACATGACCCCCCCACGTCTGCATAACCAGTGGCACGGTGACCTCCCCTACTTGGCCTGACCCTAGCGGTCGACTATCTAGGGCGTGCACGGGGAAGGGGTGGTCCAGCTGAACCCGGGGAATCCCTAACCTCTTAGCTAACCCATGGTCCATAAAACTCCCAGCTGCACCTGAATCGACTAGCGCCTTATACTGGAAGTGAGGGGAAAAATTAGGAAAACAAACGGAGGTGTACAAGTGGTCGACAGGGGGCTCTGGGTGTGGCTGGTGCGGACTCACCTGGGGGGTCAAAGCAGTGCTCTGCCTGCCCTCCGAACTCCCGGAGGGACCTCTCCAGCACCGGTTCACAGTGTGTCCTCTGCGTCCACATCGGGTGCAGGAGAGACCCCCCCCTCCGGTCCTCCTCAATGCAGCCCCCCCTATCTCCATGGGCTGTGGAGCGGGAGGACAGGGAGGCGGAACGAACAGGCCCCGACTGGAACGTCCCCGGGCAGCCAGCAGGTTCTCCAATCTAATGGACAAATCCACCAGTTGGTCCAGAGTGGAGGTGTTGTCCCTACATGCCAGCTCCCGGCGGACGTCCTCGCGAAGGCTGCACCTATAGTGGTCTATCAGGGCCCGCTCGTTCCACCCCGATCCAGCGGCGAGAGTCCGGAATTCCAACGCAAAATCCTGAGCGGTCCTCGTCTCCTGTCTCAAATGGAATAGTAGCTCACCCGCCGCCCTGCCCTCCGGGGGATGATCGAAAACCGCCCGGGAGCGGCGGGTGAACTCAGGGTAGTCACCCCGGGCCGAGTCTGGACCATCCCAGACCGCATTGGCCCATTCCAGGGCTCGACCCGTGAGACACGAGACAAGGACGCTCACCCTCTCTTCGTCGGAGGGAGGGGGGCGGACGGTCGCCAGGTACAGTTCCAGTTGGAGGAGGAACCCCTTGCACCCAGCGGCCGTCCCATCGAACTCCCTGGGAGGTGAAATCAGGATCCCGCTGGCACCCGCTTCAGTGGATGTGGGTAGGAGCGCAGGGTGAGGGACCTGGAGCTGGTCCGGCTGGGGAGGCACCTCTCTCCCATCTCTCCAACCGGGCCAACACCTGATCCATGGCCGAGCCTAGGCGGTGGAGGAGGCCGGCATGTTGGGAGACCTGGGCTTCTGCTCCTGCTGACTCCATAAGTTTTGGTGCGGGATTCTGTCACGTCTGATTTGGACTGGCGGATAGGCGGAATCAAATGCAGGAGACAGAGGTGCTGGAGGTGAGTGTCTTTTAATAAAACTGACACACACAAACGCCAAAAAGCAAAGGGCGCTATACAAAGTTCGCCTGGGAGAAACACTTTCCCATAAAACACAAAATATAATTCCAAGGCACAAAAAGGCAAGGAGCGCAGCCCGGTAAATCCTTCGATAATAATTGTCGGTAACACAACGTGGACAATAAACAATCCCGCACAAAATCCCAACTGAAAACACACCTTAAAAAATCCCCCACTAATGACATACACAAAACAGGTGCGGAACAGACAGACAAAACTAAAAGACACAGAAACAACGATCGGTGGCAGCTAATAGGCCGGCGACGACGACCGCCGAGCGCCGCCCGACCGAGGAGGGGCGCCACTTTCGTTGGATCCTGTGACAAGAGCACTATGGGCCCAGGTCAAAAATAGTGCACTATAAAGGGAAAATGGTGGCATTTGGGCCTGATACAGTAGAACCAACTGTAGAAACAACTGCACTCAGCAGCCAGGGAATCATTCTCTTGTCTCTAAATAACCTTTTGTTTGGCAGTTGAGAGGAATCCATTAGTCTGATGCCAAAACCCCAAGTTATCCTCCACACTCCCAAAAAGGGTCTCTTACCAGGGCTCTGAGTAGCTGGATACCAAGCAGCACTCTGGTTATGGTGAGTGGATGCAATGTGGGTACAGTGACAGTTTAGTGGTCAGACACAATGGGTGACATTTCGACAGCCGGAAAAACACAGACAGAGCTATTGTCAAACCAGACAAGATCACTTCCAATACAACAGCACTGACTCAGCACCACAAGGCATTCTGAAAGCTGTTTCGATGCTAGCCTTGATTTTTTGCGTTCTTAAAATGTGGGCCTAATGTGTTTCATTGTTTGTATGGTTGAGAGGTATCTTAAGTCCTCAGCCTCAAAGCATCCAGGCTAAAGAACAGCACACAAGAGGCTCAGTAATGTTTTCTCAAGACGTAAACACTATGAAAGGCAGCATAAAGTGTCATGCATATTAATATTTGTCCTTGCGGCTTTTATTCAATTAAAGCTGCAATATGTAACTTTTTGGGTGACCTGACCAAATTCACATAGAAATGTGAGTTATAGATCTGTCATTCTCATTGTAAGCAAGTATAGGAAGCAGTAGATCTGTTCTATGTGCGCTATTTCTATGCTTCCCATTAAGTTTAGTTTACTTTCAGTTTTGTACATCAGCTTTAAACAGATTAAAATACAATACATTTGGTCATTGAAAGGATATTTCACAGTGTTTTAGATGGTACAATGATTTTCTACACTATACATTGCTTGTTTTGTCACACAAACTGAAATTAGGCGAACTATTAGAATTTTAGTAACCAGGAAATGGCAGAGCAATATCTGCATATTGCACCTTTAAAGGCAGAAATACTTTGTGAGCTAAACCAAACCACTTTTCTCTTTGTCACTGGCTTGTTTTGCGTGAGGTTGGCGCTTGTTTCTATGGCGATCAGTAGTTTTGCACGGGGGCACTGATGTTCCTCCCAGACACATTTAGACAGAGGAGAGGGTTGACAGTGATTAATGTCCAGGGTGTGTGTGTATGTGTGTGTGTCCAGTCAGAACCAGCCCGCTAGAAATACAATGCCATCCTAGTCATTCTGTTTCTATAGCCTCCACTACCTCCTACAGTGGGACTTACAGTTTAGTAACCAAACACTTTGTTTATACTTTGTTTATAACCAACTTGATAAATGATCTTTCTCATAGCGACAACTGTCACGCCCTGACCTTAGATTGACGTTTATTTTCTCTTTTTTGGGTTAGGTCAGGGTGTGATGTGGGGTGGTCATTCTATGCCATTCTATGTGTCATATTTCTATGTTTTTTGTCTTCTTTGATTGGCCTAGTATGGTTTCCAATCAGAGGCAGCTGTCTATCATTGTCTCTGATTGAGAATCATACTTAGGCAGCCCTTTGTCCCTCCTTCAGTGTGGGATCTTGTTTTTGTACAGCTCAGTAAGCCTGCAGAACGTGACGGTCGTTTTTTTTTCTTTGTTTGTTATTTTGTTTGAGTGTTCTGAGTTACAGTAAATATAAATATGAACACGTACCACGATGCACCTTGGTCTACTCCTTTTGACGATCGTCACAACAACCCACTTGTTTTATGGCCAATTTCGAGCCACACTGAATTTGTACAATACTGGAAAGAAATATTCAGCTGGGTGGTGTCTTGGACAAACCTTTCCCATTACTTACTCCTAGCCATGTCGTTGATTATGATACCCACCCAGCCCCATCCTCTCCCCTCTTTTAATTTTTCCATCCTGAGACATCAAGGTGTTAGCGTTTTCAGATGACACGAGGGCCAGTCAACTCTGAGATGTGGTGCAGTACGGCACGGTGCCATGGTTAGCGTGCAACCCATTAATGAGGCAAACGACTCTGATAAAAGACTGCAGGCAAGACGCCTGCATGACACAGATAAGGACCAACCCCTGTTTCCAGTCACTGTTTCCTCATATGATTCCAGGAACACTGTACAGTACTGTCAATATCTACCTGGGATATTTAGCTCCGAGGTGTTGGAATAATTTCAGTGTTCGTACAGTACGTGCCTTTCCATAATCATAGCCTTTCCCAAATGCCACCCTATTTCCTATGGTCCCGTGTCAAAAGTAGTGAACTATATAGGTAATGGGGTGCCATTTGGGATACAGCCATAATATTTTATGGGAGAAACCATTAACCAGGATCCCCTATACATCTCCTGTAGCTAATCCTTTTAACATATGGATTAGCCTGACCTCAGCTCCATGTTAATGTGAGGGGAAACCTCAAAGCGGTGTTAGTGGGACCTGCTTTCCTTTCATGTTCTGACTGTGGCCAACCTGGCTGGGATTCCAGGAACATTTAAATCCCTTTGAGGGTCTTTACTTTGGGAAAGGTTTCCTCTATATTTCTCTCCCTCATCCTCCCCTCCACTGCTCCTTCTCCTTTATCCCTGGAGAAAGGAGCACCTGTTGGGCTGGTGTGTGTGTATGTGTTTGGTTAAGCATCATGGTCAGAGGAGAAAGGCCTCCGTCTTTGGATGACCTTCACACCTGGCTTCTCTCCCCTCCTCCCCCGTGGCCTGGGGCAGACTGGGGAGACTGGGGTGG